>NW_025940147.1:686984-962344 GCF_000764305.2 Hyalella azteca
TTCTAATTTATTCGGTGTACGTTGTTATATAATTCCCCATGCCCTCCACAATTATTATATATAGCTCCACAAAGTAAGGGAGCTATATATATAGTGGAGGGCGTGGGGATTTTTTTTTGGCTCGAAATTCACGTTCGGCCACCTCTGGCCGGCGGGAATTTTGCGCAGCGATCCCGCCAATCGCGGCAACCACCTTCGCGATAGCGCGGAAGCTGGCAGTGCCTGCCGGCCTGGTCGCTCACGGTAGGACAGACTGACTGCGGCAGCAGGCCCTTTCCAGGCCGAGAAGCTCTGCCACAATATAGCGCTGCTGTGGACATTCCTGCGCTGTTGGCCACCCTGGCGTTGCGTTGGGGCGAGCGTTGGCGCAGGCAAGTTCACCCGCGGCTGGCTTCCAGACTGCGGCGATTTCTGACTGGGTAGAGAGCTCGCTGGCTTTGGTCGTGTGAGGAACCACATCAACGGAGACGGCGGTAAACTCGATGCATATCGTTTGTGTGTGGTAGGGGAAAATTCAGAGCTGTGTGGGTAAATTTTCGAAAAATTTTACGTGAAAATGGATGAAAAAGGTAAATGAATTAGAAAAACTGAAGAAAACGATAAAAATCTATACAGGAAACACCCATATAACTTTGTTCACCTCGGATCTTCACAGATGGAAATCTTTTGAAATGAAACTGACAAAACTATATACAAATGAAAATCAAGACGATGAACCTAAACAAAACGAGATATTATTAAACAACAAAGACTGACGTGAAAAGACGGATATCAAAGCTTTGAGAACAAAACCTACCGTATCAGGTACGTACTAAGGTCATATATGGTGCATCGTTCACTAATAGCAAATGGTCACTTTAGCAAATAGCAAATGAATTTCAGGCAAATACATCAATATTTTTATTATTCTTATTTTTGAAAAATATTCGGAGACCAGCTGTTTCAGTTATAAATTCACGAATAAAAGCATTCACGAATAAAAAGTAAACCTACTTGATAGCCTAAATTCACAACGCTGCTTGGAACTTCTTCGCGCTACAAAGTTACCAAGTTTTTAGTACTGGTTCTACGCACGCAACTAATTCGTATATTTAAGCTAGTACGTTCCTCATCGTTGACGCTTTATACTTTGCCAGTGTTTAATTATTGATGTGTGGAAAATTCATTCCCAGCTATGCCACTCATAGAAACTATTGACATCTGCCACAACTCTTGCTGAAATGAATAAGGTAATGAATTTATCCCCTTTGGTTTAACTCTTCGAAGGACTTCGTATTCCCTGAAATCTTTCGAACTTTGTCATTTTCTTTTATTGATATTAACCGGAAAAGTAAGTTTCGAATTTAATTTACATCGAGAAAACAACGAAAGTTTGTCATTTCTAGATTGAAGTTTAAGCAAATAAATCGGCGGCCTTTCAAACTCCTGTTTTCTGACTAAAATGGATGAATTTCGTCAATTTTTTTTAGTTTTCGCATAATTCGATTTAAATTGAATGGTATTCAAACCTTAATGCACTATTTTCGAATTTATTAATTTTTTCTAATCTTTACAACCAAACGATATTCCGAAAATGTTGTTACAGTTGATAGTGGGAAGGTTATTTAATTTCATTTCCGTACAGTAGCCCCGCTTCAAATAATCATCTATCTATATAATCAAAAATCTCATTTCTGAAATGCAAATCGAATTTTGCCCCCCATTTTTTAGTCAACTAATTAAAAAAATGCTTCGTTCTGTTCACATGCGATTCTCCTTGGTTTATGGCTGCGCTTATCGTACATACAGCTACCGGCAGGAGTGATCATACTGCATGGAAACGCACTTGCGCACAAACCTCATTCATTTGTGTGCATGCACGACGCACATTACTGCGTCTTGCTGTCCGAAAATTCATGAATTTTAGCTTTTACCTTCAGTGCTTCCGTCACGAATTTTTCGGAATATCGGTAATTTTTTAGAGAAACACTATGTTTGAACGACACTTTTAGTACTAATCGGCACTGTTAGTTTGTAATTTTTACCTGATATCTTACCTCGAAATTTTTTTTTCATTTTCAACCACTAACATTAGAATTAAGTGGTCTTGTATTCTTCAATTTAAAACTGATGATAGGGCTCTCTCCCGAACATTATAATTGTAAAGATAACGAATTTTCATAGCATTTTCTTCGCGCTGAAATTCCAAGATAACAGAGTGGCTAAATGACTCGGGTTGTGCTGCGATGGGAGGAGTGTTCCTTGAGAGACACGTCGCAATCTCGGCGCGTCTGCGAGCGAGCAATAAATGAACTGGCATCGCTCATCGCTGGCGCAAGGGCTTGATTTCCCAGGACATCGTTCCTTGATCTAGAGAGATATTATTCACCTGTGATTTGCTATGTTCAATTTACACTCTTGCATGAAGAACATGATGACGGATCAGTAATAACCAAACTTTGTATTCCATTCAGATAAAGTTATTTGATCTTGGAAACTTATTAACGAGGAATTTGAAGTTAATTGTTTGGAAATAGGAAAACTAAAAATGCTACTCATAAATAACGCTGATTTGTTGCCTGTGAAAACGGAGTAAGGAGACAATTTCCTATTACCATTGAAGTCGTCACAATTCAAAACGATAAGTAGCACCATTTCTTTTCATACGGAGGACAGTCTAGTGCCAAGTTCCATGGCTGAAAAGTATTCGTCATATTCAGTAGTTAAGCCAGGCGTGATCTGTAGGTAAGGGTTCAAGATGCGCTAACTTATCTCGGTTTGTAAAGCAATTCCACGGACGTCACACAGAATCAAGCTTGATATTTGTATATCCTGCGAGGGTCTTCCCAACGAGTCTCACCCGTAACCTCAAATCACGAGAAATTGCTTTTCATGCAGATTGTGATCAACCAAAGACAAAAGGGTTAACACGTAAGATTTATTCAAGGGGTTATAAGGTAGCAGGTACGAATAAATAATGTCACGTGTGTGACGTTGGGTTATATATATAATATATCAGAGGAGTTAGGTTTTATATATCCCGCAGGATTTGGAAGCGGAAATGCGCAAAAGCCGCGCATCACAATGCGAATCGCACGACAAATGGACTGTAGAGATGAGCAATAATAGAGGGCTTTCATCATTAAGATTCATTTGCTTTTCTCTGGCACTGTGAGAACACGCATTCATTTGATTCTTGGCACTGTATACGGAACAATATGGGATCACATTGAGTGAACAATTTCGCTAATAGAGAATACTTGGAGAAGTGTCAATTGAAATATTATTAGAAGTCATGTTGATCGATGCTTCAATTTTGCTTGAATAAGCATCAGGTCAAAGACTTCCGACTTCAATGATGGAGGAGCAGCCAGCTGGAGCAAACAGATCAGAAAAAATTATTTTACAAATTGGAAATTAGAATTTCGGCATGATATCTGACAACCAGGTATTTATAGTGCGATTCAATAGGAAATTGTGAGTTGCAGTGAGTAAAAAGACTCTAGTTGATATTGCTCTTTCCACTAAGATACACTGGCAAGATAAAGACACATTAAGACACACTGTTAAAATACAAACACATTAAGATACACTGCTAAGATACAGATACATTAAGATACACTGTTAAGATACAGACACAATAAGATGCACAGTTAAGATACAGAAGCATTAAGATACACTGTTAAGATACAGACACATTAAGATGCACAGTTAAGATACAGACACATTAAGATACACTGTTAAGATACACACATTAAGATGCACTGTACAGAGAACGGTGAATAAAAAGTCGGACTGCCGTTTCAGTAGCCGGCCGTACCATGAAAGTCAACCATGATGATTCGGGTTTCATATGTAACTGACTTTCCCCAAAATAACTGTCACATGGTATTATTTCAAGGGGCGGCCGGCCACTAAAACGCCAGTCCGACCGTTTATTTCCTATAGTATACTTTGCGTTGGATAATGGACTATTATCGTTATCGACTCAATGGAAGACCTTCGACCGTCCCAGATTTTGTCAGGTTTTTATTGCATGAAAAATTGGACAAAAAGGTTTGGTGGGAGATCAGAGCCAAGCGGTTTTGAAGCAATTAAAGAGTACGACTATGGCAGCACTGAAACAAGCTACCGTATATGAATCCATATGAACGTTGTGTTGGCGCAGTCATAAAACCGGTCTTATTTCAGTGCAAATCGCTTGACACTGGCATCACAGCTTCGATACGATAAGAGCACAGGAAAACATGGGGCAGACAAGCTTCTGCAGTGTGCCGAAATATGGGTTAGCAATGCATGAAATAAATATCTAACGTGTCGTGCATGTGACTTGTGCACATATCTGTTGCGCAAGGAAAATTTTTACGCGCTTGACTCGTGTATGGACCTCATAAACAATGAGTACTCAATGGTACTCGAGAGAATAAAAAATATACATTACTTAGGACATTGAAGATAATCACTTCCATCCAAATTAACCCTGAGCTGAGACGGTATTCGGAAAAGTGGAGCCAAACATTCAACAATAGTGCATGCATAAAACAACATAGCATAGCCTAAGGAAATGAATATTCATATGGTAAGTACAGCAGCAGCGCTTTTGCATGATTTAGTTGTGTCATTGCCGGTTGATGAGGAGTCGTTTTGGTGGTGCGCCCGGCCAGGGGCAAAGAATAAACACGTGATATTTGGGCAGCGGTGGATGGCGTGCGGAGAGGCCGCTATCTGTCACCAGCAGCCCTTATCACTTGACACCCGGCATACAAGATAAGCCCAGTAGTCACTTACGGCCCGCCAGTACGACGAATAAAGTAAGCGTCTCCGTATCGCGTCGCGCATCGCTGCCGAGGTTCACTCACACCAAAAGTTCTCAGTATAAGAACTTCTATTGACCGTCGACTGCATGATAAAACTATGTCAATGTACATAAATGACAGCAGACAGAAACATAAAGGAAAATGAGTTGCTCTTTGGTCAAAGGTTTGAATGCAAGTATTTTTCGGATGAAAAGTGTGGAGGTTGAACGCGAAGTCGTAGCGACGCAACAGTGACGGTCGACAAAATGGACTGCATGACATTAACGATCAGCGTAGTGACCTGAATAACATTCCCAGAAAGTATCCCTGGACACGTGCATGAATCTAAGTTCTTACCCGTGCAAAAATGTTGCATAAAAAAGTCAGTGGCGCTCCGTTAAAAACAGGCAAAAGTAGTACAGCGTTTGTCGCTAACTTCAACTGGAATGCTGCGCCATAAATCGCATACATACTTGTTAGTGGGGAAAATTTTTAACCTTCCCTCGCTAGAAATTGGTGATCCGTGAGAGATAAACGGAGCTTAATGCTCAAGAGGATCGAGAACAATAATCGACCGAAGATCAAGGTAAGACAAACATAACAGATATGTAGCTTAAATCAACTGACTGCATAAGACATTCGTTTGGCGTCTATTGTAAATCACTCCAGTACTAGTAAATAATTTGTACAACATATCAGCAGTGAACGAAAATGAATGAATTTCTATAGAAGCGGTATTTTATCAAACACTTTAATTGCGGCTATGAATTCTAAGACTGCAACGGCAAAAACACTAAGTAAAGTACACGTCAAAATCATAAAAAAACTGCGACAACATGCAGCATCGGCTATCGGTGGCGAGACCTTGCAGAATCTATGATCAGGCAACCATACAGCAATGACCATCAGGCAGTTCATACAGCATTGACCATCAGGCAGTTCATGCAGCATTGACCATCAGGCAACCGTACAGCATTGACCATCAGGCAGTTAATGCAGCATTGACCATCAGGCAACCATACAGCAGTGACCATCAGGCAACCGTACAGCATTGACCATCAGGCAGTTCATGCAGCATTGACCATCAGGCAACCGTACAGCATTGACCATCAGGCAGTTAATGCAGCATTGACCATCAGGCANGCATTGACCATCAGACAGTTCAAGCAGCATTGACCATCAGACAGTTCATGCAGCATTGACCATCAGACAGTTCATGCAGCATTGACCATCAGGCAACCATACAGCATTGACCATCAGACAGTCCATACAACATTGACCATTCAGACAGTCCATACAGCATCAGGCAGTTCATACGGCAATGACAATAAAGCAGTTCATACATGCGTTGACCATCAGGCATCCATACATCATTCATACATCATCATACGGCATTGCCCATCAAGCAACCATACGGCATTGACCATTAAGCAAGTGTTCATATATTTGTTTATCAGGTAGGTCCTGCATTGATAAACAGGATTAGTCTGAATACATTGATATTCTCCCCGTGAAAAGACTTGCTCAGCTTACTGCTTTACTAACGCCCCAATTTATTTACTAGCATTAATATGAGATGACAGACGAAGCGGATGATCTGCATAAGAAGAGTTGTTGGGGCTCGGCTTCTGGCACGGCCGCTTCTTCGCCTGTCTCTTCTTGACTTTACCCGTCAGCTTCACACCCGCCGAATGTCAAGGAAGTTGGGGGAAGGAAGCGACTTTTTAATTGGTGCTTTGAGAGAAAAAACTTCGTTGGCGGTGCACTATGGAGGCCTGTGAGAGTGTGAGTGGTAGGGGGAGGAAGAGAGAGAAAGACAATCAAGACAATCATCGATCTTTGTGTGACTTCCTGTTTTTTGTGATGCACATGCGGACAACTTCTGAGACACTTAGAAAACAAATTCTGTAGACGTTGTGAAACATTTACCACTGAGGACGTAAATTTGGAATATTTTATTGATAATTTCAATATCAATAATTTAAATCTTTTATTCTTATCTACACATAATATTTATGTGACGAAGCTGTAGTACGCGACCAGAAGCACACATAGCTTTGTCTCTACAATGATTAGTAAAAAATAAGTATAAAAATATATATGAATACGAATGTTAATGATATAATGAAAAATCTCCACATTTTCGAATACGATTAATCTGTGAGAAAGTCCACGGTATGAAACAGCCAGGTTCTATTGCACAACATTGCCACAACATTGCAGCGAGTGATGTATACTTTGAAAACAAACATCTCATGAGTGAGAATTGTATGAGGAACCATCGCCGCTTGATGACGAGCTTGACGTTTGATGGAGGGTAAGAAGCGATTAGACGCAACCATTTAATTGAAGATCAATTTGAACTTCCTTTAAATTGAATTAGGCTTTTACCTCAACGGAATATTTAATACTCATGGTCTAAGGAATGCCTCACTCTCACACTCCAAGGAATGCTTCACACTCACACTTCAAGGCATACCAGACTTAACCCTCCAGAGATTATTAAACTTAGCGTGATTTAACTTCATTAAGATTGACGAACTCAAATTCTAAATCAAAACACCGAGTGAAAACAATTAAATGTCAATGAATTAAAAGAGATAGGCGAGTTGTGGCTGGTCAATGTTGCCGTATGCCTAGACATGTTTAATGAGGCTCGCTGAACAAATATGAGGCAAGGCAGTAGCAAAATATGTCAATGCAGCCAACCCCGCGAGCTATAATCCAGCAATCACTCAGCTCATATAGTGGCATCAAAGCTGACGGAACAAAGCGAGTAGCTTAAATAGATTCATTTAGTGAGTAATTTGTGTCTAACGGCCCGCTTCTCGGCCTGAGCGCTGCGGCCATTACCTGACTCGCTGAGTCTCTCCTAATGGGGCGACGAGACTAACTGCAAATTGCGGCGCACTTTCAAAACTTGCATTAAATTCTCGGTGCATGTTTCGCTCAGTCTCACGATATCCGCTGTATGAATTATTCTTTACCCAGCACTCTGAAGCCAAGGTATGAAACTGTGGCGCGCAAACCCGTAGAGTTCAGTCGCATCGAAGCCTTTCAATTGTTAAAATTATTTCAGTTCATCCATGCTTTCTCTTCTAGACCAATTGGCAAAGCAATATTAGTGGTAAATAAAAGTATTAAACGACGAGAGTTTCAACGTATAAAAATCTCGAGGTGAGTTATGCATGCTAAATGGAGCGTGAAGCATCAAAAAGTTTTTCAGGTTGCTAAACTTGCATTATGGGAAGAAAGCTTGAGAATACAAAGTTTAACGAGTACAGCCTGCATCGCACAAGAAACATACACAAAGCGCGTCTATGATAGATCAGGGTTCAAAGAGAGAAGAAGCGACAATAAAGATTAATGAGCCATCAGAAAAAGCACAATCGTGAAGAAAAGTTTCGTTGTGCGCATAAAATTGATGCAGCGTTGCAATAACGCGCCGTGAAAGAGAAGGTCCTTAGGGCTTATAGAGAGGCATAAAAAGCACCATAAAGCACGGCTTCATTCCACAACATAGAAGCGAGTGCAGCAAGTGTCTTCAGCTATAACTTTTCGCGCGTCTTACACAAGAAAATAAGGCCGCGCCAGCGCCGGCCAACCGCCAGCAAGCTGTATGGCAGCTGAGATAGTTTTACGGTGAGTCGGACAAGGTTGACGATATTGAAGTATTTTTAATTTGTCTTCGAAGTCTAGCATTACTTACAATGAAAGAATTCATGCGGGTAAAAGTTGCATGCAGTTTAGCAAATTTATAGTAAAGGCCCTCTCAGCTAATGACATCATTTAAAAAACCTCGCTAGTTTCTTCTGATGAAGTGAAGCTTACCCAATTAAGAAAACTGCTCTATAAATTCACTTTCATCTGAAACTGGAGATGACGTTAGCAAGATAAATAATTGTCATAATTTTCATTATAGGTTCTGATACTATGCATGTGAATTATAATAATAATAATATTACAAAGGTTCTGAGAACCAGGCTGTCGCTTCGCAGCCGGCAGGTCATCGAAGTTTGTGCGACGCGTTGACAACTTGAGGGAGCAATTTGTAGGATTTCTTAGCGAGCTTTTCGCTGGAATTTTTTTAGCTCTGTTTTGTCGGATGAGAAGCACGAGAGGCTGAGGAAAGCATGACTCAGGAGGCAGCTTGTTACGCGTGCTAACTTTGCTCGTAACTTGGAGACTGTGGTCTGCCGAGCGCCTCCTGCATTGCTGCGCCGAACGTGAGCGCAATGACGAGGTATGAAGAGCCGGAGTTCCGGAAATTAGACACCGCAGCCACGGAGTATGAACGGACAGTGGTTAGGGTGGACGGTCTGGTAGCAAGCAGTACGGGAGGCCGAGGTAGGAGTATCACGGCCGAGTAATGGATGACGAGGTAAGAGTATGAGGTGCTGCATTCACGAAGGAAGAAGTGCCCGCAGGTACGATATACAGCAGCCATATATAGAGTATGAGGACAGGTCGTAGGTGTCGGAAAAAGAGGTAACGAGATACGATTATGAAGTAAATAATAAATTGAACCCTCACTCAATGACCTCCCAAGCCTGAATAGCACATTCAATAATATCAAATTATTCCGTTGCATTGACAAATGCAAGTAATAATTACACACCATTTCTGCATTATTGCATCAAGAAATTGAGCAGCGAACAATCGAGCTCAGAACCTGAACTCTCTAATGCAGCTCACAATGAAAGAAGACAGCGGTATTTTTAGTCTTTAAAAATAGATCACATCTATATACCAACTTTTCTAATTGGCTAAATAAACTATCGTTGTATCCTCATATGAACGTATAGAAGTTAACGACGGACTTTACCGTGCGTTAGCAGACATTGCACGATTAATTACGCAGTATCACAGTTGACGAAGCCGGCACCAACTAGGGCCATACAAGAGGTCCAGCGAGTCTTGCCAACCCGCCAAGATGTTGTACCAGTAACATACAGGGTGCGGCGTGGGAACTTACTCTTTTAAAAAAATCACAAAGTAAAAAGTATTAAAGATAGCGTTTTAATTCTTTCTTTTTTACAAAGAGCTACATTTAAAGTTTCGTTGGGTTTACTTACAAGTTTAATTCTTGAATATTACATCTTGTAACATGGTCGCAACTGAACTGAGTGGACGAAAAACTTCATAGCCCGCGCACCATATTGCGCATGGCGCCA
Source organism: Hyalella azteca (assembly GCF_000764305.2). Taxonomy (NCBI): domain Eukaryota; kingdom Metazoa; phylum Arthropoda; class Malacostraca; order Amphipoda; family Hyalellidae; genus Hyalella; species Hyalella azteca. Next base: position 696,934 of record NW_025940147.1, read on the forward strand.
CCTTCCTAGGACTAATGGCCGCCACGTGGCGCGCAATTCAAATAAGTAAGTTCCCGCGCCGCACCCTGTATTATAGGATTCATTCGACAATTGTTTGTTTACTTTTAATTGTTTTGTCAAAAAATTGTTTACATGTTTTGAAATCACGCAAACCAAGATTTAGTAACTCATAAAGGATTGAGAGAATTATATTTTGGCTGCATGTCTTCATAAATATAATTTTTCTAATGCTGAAACAGACGCTGTATGTCAACGTAAAACAGATAGGCGGTCGACAATAAGTACTCCGAAAACGCATTGCAAGAATTAACGCAAATAATGCAAACAATTATGAGAAAAACAGACATGATCAAATCATACATTTTTTATAACGACTGAAAATGTATTGCTTCTTGCACAGTTGCGTTGACTCTTTATCAAGAAATAAAAACGTTCGCTGAAATACAAAATGTCAAAGACTCTCACATCATGCGGGTAATAAGCAAGTAACCTTTCACTAAAAGTTATCAGTTCAATATTTCTTGCGAGCGACGGAATAAAAATCTGAAAAGATCAACAATAACGCGCTTTATTAATCAGTGAATTTAATGAGCGTATGCATTGAAAATCTAGCTAATTTAATTTCTAAAAAATTATTCGTTATGAAATGCGATTCATGCAAACATTAAACCACAAATAAGAACGAGCAGGCCTAACGTCAGGCTGCTGGCAAAGACTTTATAAGACAAGCAAGCTCGGAAATGGCTGTCTTATTATGAAGACCAGCAGAAAATTGAAGAGGGCGGGTGATATCCGTGGATTAAGTAAGAAACGGGCGATGAGTGTCTGCGTAAATTTTCGCTGAATGTGCTATGCAATTCAAGAGAGTGGCCCAGTCCCCGTGGTCATTTAAACTAACTGCCAACATCACAAGCTTGCTGTAAACATCATCAGGAAGATTTGCCGAGTAGGTTCAAAAGGCTGGCTTTCTTAGACGTTTCTTAAGTTAACGGCGGGAACAAGGCAAGCTTCCTCAAGAGGCAAGCACGGTCTGTCGGTCGCATGCAACAGCCCGACCCGACCACGGTTAATTAAGCGACCAAGTCTGCTTATTGCCGCGGTACTCTTTCAAATGCTGGGCCTGAATAAAGCCTTGAGCTCGGCTCACACAATGTTTTTTTTTTCGTGAACTTGATCCTACATGGACGGTTGGGAAGCTACGTTGCGAGCATTAACTCGTGAGTAATATAAGAATTGCTATGAACTTCATGTTAAATTCATCTGCAGCGACTACTGAACAAAACCCTGCAGACCGCAAATTACTTTAGTAAGGTGAAGAATCGTGTGGACTTTCCTGCTCCGGTGTATAGGTTTACCAGAGTTTATTAAAGTGTATGGGTTTTATATATAGCAAATAGGTTAAAAATTACACATTAAAAAGTAAATTTGGACATGATAGTAGTGATACAAGATATTCAGTCGCTTCATAACGAGTAGGCAGCCAGCTGTCATCGACGTAATAAATCAGTAATCAAAATTATTATGGTCACATAATACCTCATGAACAACGATTCTCTTCAGCTTTGCCAAATTCAAGAAAACCCGAACAAAAAGCATCGAGACGACAATGCTGAGAAAATTCTTAGATTAATACGTAGTCTTGAAGTGTATAAAATCTATTGAAAAATTTATATCACCAAAGTCAGCATTGATCGATGCGTCAGAACTGTGAAGTTATTCATCCATAAACAAATTGAGTGAAACTTGGACCGAATGAACATTCGTTGGAAAATGCCCCCTTCATTTTTCCGAAACATTCGAAGCTCTAAATAAAGCTGGTGAATATTATCTAGTCAACTGAAAAACCATAGCCACAGAGCCTCCACACTGCATGACATATGATCACCGATAGGGCAAACCGCCACCAGTTATTGAGTACGGTAACCTTTGTCATGATCTGAAAATTATTTACACGAAAAATAACAATAAATCAAGGGTTAATGGTGCAAGTGCATTAGGATTGCACTGGCAAAATATAACCCACATAAAACCTTCATGTTTTGGGTGTGGAAACGAGTGAGATTTTGTGCAGCGAGAGCAAAGGTCAGGTCAGAGCGGCAGCAGGTCATGCATAGTTCAGCAACACGGCGAATGCCAAAGAGAATTATTGACGATGGCCCACGCCGAGTGACACTCGGTGGCAGTTCTCTGTGACGAGCGAGGACGCCTCAAATGTCTGGGCATCGTACGTGGTGTGTGCTATGATCTTTGGTGCGAATATTAGTGTGACTGATATATAAAACGTCATAAATACGGCACAACGAAAAATATTACGTTATACCGAGATTTTAGTTACGAACCACCCTTGGCAGCATCTAATGAATTTTTACCCTGAAAAATATAAACTCTAATTAATCACGCTTCAAATCTTACAATTTCAAACAGCAAAATGACATATAAAAAGCGTCACATGTTAATATTTGAAAAACACTATTCCAGAGCCTGAATTAGAAGGCCCCGACCATGAGAGCACGAAAGCGGCTTTAGTGCTTCAAGCAGAACTGAAAATCAGCTCCAGAAAGCTGTAAGCGCAAGGCAGGTGGAGCAGGGAAGCAGCTCCAGAAAGCTGTAAGCGCAAGGCAGGTGGAGTAGGGAAGCAGCTCCAGAAAGCTGTAAGCGCAATGCAGATGGAGCAGGGAAGCAGCTCCAGAAAGCTGTAAGCGCGAGGCAGGCGGAGAAGGACGGTAGTATCAGAAAGCTGAAAGGGCAAGGCGAGCGGCCATATATTGAGAGAGATGACTCTAATTCGAAGATATTCGAGAAATATTGGAGGTGCGCTAACCAAGTTGCGCGGTCCAGTAATTTGATAGAGAGCCAGAGCTGCGGCGGTGGTCGCAGGTTTATTTCGCAGTTGACTTGACCGTTCCTTGCTGCCGAGAGACCGTTGGCGCAAGCTGAGGTACAGCATATAACTTAGACGTTCGCGAATGTGGTATAAAAATGCCAACTTTTAGGTTTAAGCTAACTAATGAATTTTAGACAAACAAAAAATTGGCCGAGTGAATTTATACAGAATGAATATGAAAAAGGAAACTTTGGAACCCCTCACTTCGGTTCTTGGGTCCAATGCCAATGTTTGACCTGCATGCATGTAGATAAAACTTACTTATATATCACAGATTTACACGACATTCTGCAAAATTAAGGTATTTCAAGACAGCCAAGCAGATGAAAGGATATCCTAATTTACAAGAAAAACCGACGCATCGATCATTCGTACGAGCTGTCTCAGGAGGCTCAGAAATAGGCGATCACATCTACGTTATTCTAAAATTTAATACAAACGAAGCAGAACGAAGCAGCGGTTTAATCTTTCCATTGGAGGAAATACGACGAGATCCTATCACTTCCACGGCGCTGGACCTCACCATTCAGATTTCGCTGACGCCTTCCGCTGCGGCAGCGCCGGAGTCTTCGGTTGAAGAGAACGACCCTAAAAGGTGCCAGGAATTTATGAAGGTGTGAGCACACGTTGAGGCCTTCACAATGCCTGAGCCCAGGCGGAAGTAAATAAATGGACGGAGACTGAAGACAGATTCTCATAAAGTCGATTTACTGAAAAGGGATGCACACTTTCATCGGAAGCAGTTAAAGGCATTCTGAATTGAAGGCACTTTAGGTTGAAGGCACCAGCAGCCAACTGATGAGATGGCATAATAAACTGCCATTCACAAAAAAAGAATAACAGGGTAGATAAATAATCAGTGTAAAATTCATGACGGTCATAATATTTACAAATTTTACACATTCGTCGTGAGAAAATTTGCGGTACCAGTCGTAAACTAAAAATGTCGGTAAGAAATTCGAGATTCGAATTCACTACGAAATAGATTTAGCAAGAATGCAGGAACGCTTGGCGATACATGGAGAAGGAAAGTTGATTTTGTTTATTTGAATCGCAAAAAAATGTCGAGACGAGCTTCAGACCAGCCGAAGATGAAATTACAGAAGCTTAAAAACAATCTTCAGGCTAGGAAAGTCGGATATAAATGATAGAATTTTATGCAAATGTTTGAAGCCTATATAAACAAAGACCAGAGGCCTGGATCAAAGTTGACGGCGTAGGCAATTGTGAGTCTCGACAAAGGTGGAAATTAGGCCTTGTTATTGTTTAAATGTTGAAACAGACGTGCAAAACAATATCAAGAGTTGAGAACCCGGAACAAATTGGAAAGCAGAAAAAGCAGTTGGAATTACACTATTGAGAATTAAAGACTCAAAAATGAGTAGCAACAATATTTGATTGTTAACTTGGCCTTTTAAAACGACAATCTTAAACATCATGTTGTTCTCGCACTCAACCTACTCAAAACGAGCAATAGAAACAACGGAATAATTTGTAACAACGTTACAACAGCAATAGAAACAACGTTAACAATTTAACGACTACGAACATGCACCTTAGAAAAAGATTATAGCGGCGAGCTGGTTGGCCAACGATGCTTCATCGCCGAAAACGATGGTGTAAGAACGAGCTTAGCTAGCAGGTACATCAAGGCCGCATAACAGGTCCACGTTCGCCCGGCGATAAAGCCCCTGCAAATATTTAACAGGGAACCAGCGTCAGACAGAACCTTAGTTTCGTCGTGTAATAATCGCGTATTCGGTGAGCGTCGGTCTCTCCGGCGGCAGCATCGAAGACTGGAGGCAACACATGCATCTATAAAGGCCTTCGCAGGCCTCGATCTAATTTCACGATTACATTTGCACGAAGATAAGCGTTATTTGCAGAGAGAGACCCGCACCCTGCCAACCTCCTCTGCAGTTCCGAGTGAGATGCTCAAGAGACCAGGCTATTGGAGAAACCTTATTGGAAAATCGTGGTCGGGTTACATGCGGCTGCCGTCGACGAGCAACGTTATCAGGTAGTGTGACTATATAATGTAGTGTAATGTAATGTAGTGCAATGTAATGTATATGCAAGTAAAATAAATGGTTGTAATGAATGTAAGTGTTCTGATGCGGCTTGAGGGGCTCGACACCCCAAAAGATTTTAACGACTCAGACCTTAAAAAAGTTCAAGGTCTCAAATCTCAATTCGCGTTCATGATATCATGTATGTGGGTCTTCAACACATAACATGTCAATAACTGCCACAAAGCAAATGTGCTTAATAACAGAACATGATAAAAATGACAATAACTGTAACATGACATAATTCCAATAACTTACATGAAAATTAATTCTGAACAAAAAACGTTCCCTTTGGTTTTCAATCGTCATCAATAAATTCAGCGTCATATGCGCAACAAAAATCCCAGCTCACGAGTCAAAGAATACACAAAAGGAACCGAAAAATAAAAGGCGAGAAGTTATGTACGCGGCCGCACGAGAAACATTTAATGGCGCGCAATTTTTACAATTCTTTTGCGTCTTTTGATGTTTCTGGAGCAATTTCCTTGGCTACTCCTGCGGCGCTCAACCAGAAAGGGACTCAAAAGGCCGGCTCGATTGGCTCGCTCCAACAACTCTCGAGATTAAAAGAGTGCTGCTCGCGGGACTGAGCGTAGGCTCTCGAGAGTCTCTCACATGACGTCGCTTGTTACAGGACTCAAAACGTCCTAAATTGACCATTGGACATGTCAATGGCATGGAAATAAACCTCTTCCTTCCGAGGACCGACCGCACCACCTTCTCCTAGGAAACGAACACGGGGTCACTCTCAGGTCACCAACGCTTAAGTTAACGGTCCCGTATGAAATACAGAACAAATATAGGTTAAGCTTTGCAACAGGGATACAAGCCTTGAAAAAATGTATCCCCAATAGCCTAGCACGGAAGGAAACCTTAGGTCAAGCGACATCACTAAGAAATAGATATTTTTACGAGTATTTTTGAGAATATGTCATCACGTTGCCGAATAGAGTACTTGAGTGGCGTTCTCGAGCTTAGATTTCAGTTCACCTCGCGCGCGTCGAATGAAATTCTCAGACACTTTCTTGAGAGCTCTTGAAGACGAGCACCGCAAAGGAAAGTGAGCTTTTGAGTGACAAACATTTGTCGCCTTCTCGCTCAGAGCTCAAACAGAGGCACGTAACACAATCTTTCCTGGAAACAGTCGGTCCAAACTTCCAAAGCCCACACAAGCGCGAGAAAACTCCGCCAGAAACACTTCAACGCGAGACACTACGGGAAAATTTACAGCGCTCTATTTTGCGAATTGCTCCAGTTTTACCTCATTAGTCCATCATTGTTTCCATCCTTCAAGAAACAAGAAGAAAAACAATAATAATTTCTGCACATAAGGAAAGTTTCAAATATGGAAGATGAATATTTTCTTGTAAATTCTCTTGACTAATAGCAAATAAAAAGAACTAAATAAACATTTGCAAGATGTAAAAACAAAAGATTCTTGCAATTAGATGGCATAATCGGCTTCCAACATCTTCGCAAATGCAAGTAGCGGTTAACAACATGGGAACCCAAAAGAAGCTGGAGCCGCATGCGCGGATGGCCGCGGTCGGTTAATACATTGGTTCGCCATGATTATTCAATAGAATATTGTTAAAAATAAGCTAAAATATTTCTAATTAGTTTCCAGTTATTAAGTGCAAAAGAATAAAATAAATAGTTAATAGATGTTTGAAATGAAATAACGGTTTTTATGACACTATATTTGCCAAAACTCAAAAATCGATTAAAAATAGATGCATACAGGGAACGGCCAATAGTGATAAAAAACATCTTGACATTTAGCGTTTTCCTTCCGTCGTCTGACGAGAAAATTTTGTGAAGAAATTTTTGGAAGCGGGATGTCCATCGAAGGCGCACAATCGAATTTCCCATTCAATCCAGGGCAACAGATTGCGGGCGAGGGAAGTGAGGGAAGCGCCGAGGGTCGTGTTTACTAGTTGCTCCGTCTATACGCTTACGATGAGATTCTAAACCTTACTCTTCAACGTAAACTTAATTTCAATTTGAAATTGTACTCGATAATAATAATAGCAAAGTTCAAACAATCGGATCGCCGTCTAATTCTGGTGCCTAACGCTTCTTAGAAAGCATCTGTGGTACCGGATTAAGAACTTAAAACTTTTGTTTAGAGACCACCAAATAAAAAGTCTTGTTCATAAATCAAGTGAGATTGAGGAAACAAAGGAGATTACAATGTCTGAAAAAGTATAGAAATCGAAGAAGCAAGCACGAGGGCGTTGGTGAAAAGCGGCTGAATTTTCTCTCCCTTTGGGTAAAGTTTATCGAGATTTTCTACTATAAAAGAAAAGGGAAGCCGATGCAACTCCAGCATCCAGGCCGGCGACCGGGAGAGTGGCTCGATCGCATTTCTTATAAGACATTAGGGCGTCCAGCCGTGAATGGAAACCTAAAATTCGAAGGAAAACAAAGGAGCGCAGACGACACGTGAGTCCACGGGGAATATTTGAAAGCTTCCCCTCTGTACAGAAGGCGCTTGAGAGGCCGCCTCAGCGCATCATTGAATAAAATATGACGAGGCTTCACTTAATAAAAGCCTCCTAGCAAATGGCGCTCGGAAATGAACTCCGTAGTCTCCGTGCAGTGTCTGGGGAGGAAATTCAAGTCCACACGCAAAAAATGAAAACAATGTGCTGCGAAACAAAAAAGTAAGAACAAATGGAGGCTGTGATGACAGGCAAGGCTAAGTTACTGTGATAACAATTTTCAGATTAGATAAGAATGCTTAGTTGATACGGTACCTAATTATATTTAGCGCACGAAATTAAGAAGTTGCATGCATTTGAATGTCCGCTGATGTGCGACATCTCGATAATTATCCTCTCTCGAATTTGAAAGGGAAAATGAAAATTTTGCAACCTTCTTCTGAAAAAAGGAAAGTACGACTGAATATTTTCCGATGCAGAAAAGTATCTGAATGCACATACGTGTTAACATAGATGACGCAACACACCAGAGGGCGCTAACATACACGCCAGTCGCGTCCATCTTGTTCTGTGCATCGAGTTCTTAATGCATAACAAAAAATAAAATTTACGGCAGATGGTAGAGAAAGAATAAAGACACGTGTATGTGGAATTTGAGAAAGTTGTGTAGAGAAAATTAGGAAATGGGTGTGAGGGAGATTAGAGGGAGAGAAGTACGGATCGAGAGGACGGGCTCTAGTTCGTCCGTTCATTATCAGCGATGCAATATTCGGACGACACTCGTGCTACCGAACGCGTCGATGCGAGGGTCAGCGCACGTCAAATGAGATGTCATCGGAAATGCGCATCGAAAACTATCAACAGAAAGAAGTGCTGGAATACTTATCACATTTTTTGTTAAACTAAATAAAATTTCGGCATTAAATTTCGGCTTTTTGTGACTGTAACATTTTCAAACGAATACACAGATAAAAAATTGTGGAAGGCACTTACAAATTCTGGACAATAATGGTAGCAATTGACCACTTGAGCACCAATAAAGGAATCTATAACACTACGTTATTAACACTTGATTCATAAAATGAATATAAAATTCATATGACAAGAATATCTAAGAAAAATATATATCCTTAAATCAGAGCAAGGAAATTTTTCAAGTGAAAAATAAGTAAATTGATAGCGAACTGAGAGCAATTCGTAGCCAAGGCATCAAAAAAGTGGCACTTATATAACAAATAATCAATTGCCTCCCGTATGAAAAGATTTGCGAACAGAAAAAAGTCACCACAAATGCTTGCTCATGGGAATGTGCTCCAGAAAATGAGGGTATGAACTTCACACACGACGACGATCCGTTGATTTCATCTGCACACGGGATTTCTCTTCCGATTTTGGCAGGCGAGTTGAGCTGGTATGCAGATACGAGTGCCCGCCAGCACGACTTCTAGTCCGTTAAACTGAAGACTCCAGCCCGGCCATTTCATTTTCATCGGAAGTTTGCTCGAGACGAGCGCGCTAAACTATTCGCTTCCTTGCATACATAGCTGGACCTGAGCAGGCAGGGCATCAGAGAGGTAGGGGAGACTCAAATAAACATACCGCGTGCTCCCCGCAAAACTGAGCTGCGTGAAATTCTTTCGACGTCTGGATCGAGTGCAGCCATGCAATTTAAGACATAAAAACAGAGCCACTAAAAATGAACATATTACATAGCTTTTATGGAATGGATCTTACCCGTGAGAAATTTTGACAAATTTTATAATAGAGGTAATTATATATTTATAATTATAAAATATAATTACCTTATAATTATATTTATAATTATAAGGTAATTCATCTTTTGCAGCAAATATAAAATATTAATTCATAATTACAGGCTTTGTCTAGAACAAAATCTGCGAAATATTGTATGACTGATCATACTGCAGTTTTTCTCAGATTCAACAGCTCAGGCGCAACTCGACTAAGGCACGACTAAGTTACACAACTTCGATAACCTCAAGAGACAAATCAGCTGAATTTTCATTTACGGCTGTTCACCCATAAATCCTACGCAATTGCCAATAGGGTAGATGGGAGAAGTTGCTAGCCGGGTTTGCCAGTATCAGCAAAGCTAATGATGACATCGGGTGCACAGGGCGAAGCTAGCGGCCAAAACCCGTTAAATTGAACAAGCTCCTCGGCCGGGAGGCTTAGAGGCCGCCGAGAGACCAAGGCTCCAGAACTCGCGAGGGGAGAGTGAGACCAGCCTTCTGAGAGTGAGACCATCCTTCTGAGAGTGAGACCAGCCTTCTGAGAGTGAGACCAGCCTTCTGAGAGTGAGACCAGCCTCCTGAGAGTGAGACCAGCCTCCTGAGAGTGAGCCCAGCCTCCTGAGAGTGAGACCAGCCTCCTGAGAGTGAGATCAGCCTCCTCCTCCCTTCATCATCGAGTAACACCGCATTTAATTTTAAATGTAACAAAAGATTATTTACTGCTTACTGAGAAAATACATTGTTTCCGCTGATAAAAAATATGATGAAGGAAGAAGAAGTACCCTCTTTTGCATAGGAGTCAAAGGAACTTCAAGCGAATTGTAGGATTCATGCTAGTACAAGACGATTTCACATCAGGTATAAATAATTGAACATATCATTTTTAATACATCAGATTCTTATAAACTAGCGAGCGTAGCAATGAGAGCGTATGAGAGCGTTCTAGAGCGTAGCAATGAGTAAACTTAACAGTGTGCATGAGCTACATTTTGAATTCATTGATAACTCGAAAAGTCAATGTAGAGGCTATACAGCGCCATCGTAAACATGGGATACGCAGCACCATCGAACACAAGACACAGCGCTGAACACACAACATACAGCACCACAAAACACACAGCACACCATTGGACACACAACCCAGCAGGAATCTGACGTTGAAACAACGTTGATTTCAGGTTAAAATGTTGATCAACCAAAATTAAACATTGAATCAATGTCTAAATAAATGTGACAAACTCTCGAAGAGACGTAAAACAACCTAATTTCAACGTTGAAGCAATTAACGTCGATCTTGGTGCGTTAATTTGATTTATTTTTCAACATTGCTTCAACGTTATCACAGAACATAGAATGATGTACATGTGCATGTTTAATATATATAGAAGTGACTAATCAAGTCAGCCTATATATTCAAACGTTTACCACGAGTCGTATATTCTTATTTATTTTTTTTATACCGAGTTTATGTAAAAAGAACTAAATTAAATTTCAAGCTTGATCGAGTATCACCACAGCAACCTTGAATATCGAATGCACATAATTTCAGCACAATTATTGCAAATCTTTTGTATGGTCAAACATACCAAAAACTAATGGATTGACATGCTTTTCTAAATCATCACCTTGAAAATATAAGGCACATTGATTCCAAAATTTATTAAATAACATCATCGCTAATTGTTCGTGAATGAAGAGGAAGTTAATAATGTATACGTTTATATACAATTGCAGACGGGGTTTTTGTTTACAATAATGGATAATGTCGAAACGATGATGACGATGTCGAAAAATCACGTTGGGAATTGGCAGTTAGTAATAAGTCACCATCCGTATGCCTTAATTGAAAATATGGCTAATAAGAATAATCCTTATCGATTGAAGTACGAGTTCAACGTCAACATTTTGCAAAGCCTGAAGAATTTTGTAGAAACACGCAAAGCTAAATTACCGCTGAATAAATATTTGCCGCATTATGATCAACTTGAGCTTTAATTATTATTCTGTATCCAACTGGATGGACGTAGAACAGGACACAATGCGTACCAATCTTGCGATAATATCATAATTGGCAACGATTTGCAACATCTGACTAACGCGGTTAACCTGCACCCTACGGCAAATTGTTAAATTCAAATAAAATATGGACTTTAATTGATAATATTAGCTCATCTAGGATGGCTAACTAATAACAATTAATAATACCTTTTTGCGACTAATTATAAGATATAAATCAGCAGTATGCAGGTAGGTATCCTAGCTGTTGCAGTATGACTTATTACCTGGTTGTTCCCTGCGCATGCCACCTGCAAGTGGTGACGGTTTGTGACGATTTTGAAAATTACTCATCTTCAATTGTTCAATTTTTGAATAATAAAATAAATAAATGATATCTGTATAATTTAGGCATTGAGAAGACTTTTTGATAAGAGTGATGTAGAAAGATAGGCGAAATATCTTTTATAATTTCTTGAGCAATCGAGTTCTCCGTGTCAGAGTCGGTAAAGCTTTGCGCGATAGCTCAACGTCCTGGGTTCGAATGCCGGCTGAGGTTGAAGGATTTTCCAGCGAAAAACAAAAGGTGAGTCAATAGATAGAATTGATAATATTATGTCTATATCTAATTAATGCAGTTAATTGTAATAAGATGCTCATATAAAGTGAATGTCAATAGAATACATGTATAATGAAATCCGGTCGTACATCAACCTTGTTTAAATTTTTAAAATTAACCTTTTATCAACATTGAAACAACGTTGAAATGCTGAAATGTATCAAGACAAAATTTATTCAATTTTCATTCTAGACGATTCAACGTGAGTTGAACGTCGCGAACGTACGTTGTTTCAACGCTAATTCAACTTGACAACATACGTGGAGCTACATAGGCAAGGCTAGGCAGCGTCAACCCGTCCGCTGCGACGGACAAAAGCAGGCGTCGCATCTATATGAGCGTGCGTCACTGAATTCAAACTTGTATAAAAGTTTGAAATTAATGCATAAATTTGCGAAGAGCTTCTTGCAGACTTTTCATTGCCTTTAATCGAATGGATGCAATCTTTTGCGGCGTCAAGATGAAGAGCAAATGACAAAAACCATAAGTGACGTACATGACGAGAGATGTGCAACGCCTCTAAGAGAAGCAGATGAAAACAAGTGCTGAGTGATGATAATTCAATGATTATGAAAGAAATAGAGGCTAGAATGAACAACAATAGTAAAATTAAGCGCCGAACTTGTTAAAATGTAACGGGAATTAACTATGGATTTCTCAAGTTTCCTAATAATAGACACTGATTTCTTGCAAGTTTAATGTGAACTTTGAAGCCGCGAGTAATCGAGAATCATACTCGTATATATTTTCTTGTGTGACAGAACATTGTCGTCACATTCATTCATATTCAGTCTTATGCCAAGGACACAACATTTCCTAACTTACCCTGACTTGCGTGGACTTTCTATTGACGGTGAAAATTCTGTCAAGGTTATTTCCATTTGCAATCGAAATTATTAAAATCAATTCACAAATCTGATTTATTCGAGTCGGACGCTTGACGGTGACAGACGGATATTTCGTGGGCATTATTAAAATGTTTGAAACATGAAGAAACATTAATGGATGTGATATAAAGCGTCAGATTTAAAAAAAAATAACAATATAAAGCCAGCGAGCAAAATAATAAGAGCATGAACAATGTGATTAATTACTTGCTCAAAGATTTCAAAGATTTTAGGTTAGCCAAATTGAAGTATTAGAATTATGTACAGAAAAAAGCATCGTGAATTTTGATGGCACGTGTACAATTTGAGGATGAAAAATATTACCGAGGGAGGGCTTGAAAAATGACAACGAGTGCTGCCTTATTAAAGCGACGAGGGAGAATATCTGCAGTAACTATCTCAAGAATTCCACTATAAAGTCAGCCCTCAGGCTGGTCGAAAATGTCTCGTGGCAGCCATTTCCTCAATGTCGATTGGGGAATGCATTTGCACGAGATGTCGCTCGCAACGATCATGAGAACATATAGCAGTTGCTATAACACGTTGATTGTTGAACACGATACCATGTACAATATTATTGTACTTGTCATTCTGTACCATGTCAACAGCACAATATAGTTGAAGATTTCCCGGTGAACAACTAAATTTCTGAACAGAATATATAACTAAGTGATCCTGAACTCCTGATGGAGTGAAAACTTACTCTCTTCTAGCATGGCCTCCGCGATGAGAATAATTACAGAACGCGCCAGTGGGCTGTAAAACGGATACGGCTAACCTGTACAAAAAACGGAACATTCGATGGGTTTCTTGATTGGCTTACCAAAAAATTTTGCAATTGATTGGAGTCACGGTAGTGCTGCGAAACTAAAAGTTTACGAGTCGCGTATCTTTTTTTTTTTTTGTTATAAAACCCATTTTTTTCGTTTGAATTTTATTGTTCTTTATTGCAGACATTTTTCTCATAATATTTGTAACGATGTAAACAAAAGGATGAAAGTTTTATGAAAGTGTGTGCGGAATGCGAAGAAATTGCATGAGGAACAGGCCACAGAAAGGCTGTAGAATAAACTGTGAAGTACTCGATGCAGGAATGTTAGTTAGTCCGGAGGAATGTAAGGCTGGAATTTTTTATAGAGAAAATCTAGTTATGTTGGACACACATTTTTCAGCCAAATCACTAGCCACAATAGAATTAGTTATCAAGATATAAGTCCAGCCGGTTATCTTGTGAATGAAATTCTTGACACATACTGTATTATTGTGCACAAAAACCATCAGTAAATTGTCTTCTATTCAAGGCCGAATTTCAAAGCGACTTGAACAGAATGAATATCTAAAGAAAGCTCCAGGTGTTCATGCATTTTGACTTGAGATAGCATATATTACTACTGCAGCACTCATCACTTCAATAGAGCCGTCTTCTGACGCAGCTCTCGGCGCAGCCTCTTCTGATATGGAAATAAGAAGTCGGGTAATCAGGAAGAAATTCATACCACGCTAACTTTCCACTCGGCTTGTCCTGAAATATTCGAGCTCTGGGTAAAATTCGCGTCTTTCAGAAGAAAGCCGCTTCCATTACAGGAACAAATTTCGGGTTCGTCGACAATGAATAAATCGTGAAGAAGTTTTGAATGGGATTTTTCGAAGTTTGACAATGCGTAATATTCGTTGAAGAATTAGTTTCCTCAAACCTTGCTTCAATTAAATATTTCTGCTTCAATAGTTTGCAGAGGTTCGCAAACCAAAAATAGCAACCTTGTTGATGTTGATAAGTAACCTCAAAATTTTGCAATAGATTCGTCATGATGAGCATAATACCTACGAAAGTGCGTCTCCCGGCACACAGATTGACGTTGGCCGGTCGAAGGAACTTGCCTCCAAGAATGCTCGTTAAAGGCATTTCCCGTTCTATCTCCTTCCCTCTTATTGCCTATTATCGCAGCGGTCGAGTAGCGCCCAAGGCGTCCAAGCGACGAGACCGCCTTGGATATTCAGCGACTAAAACTCGACTGGCTGCACTTTACATTCACGCAAGGCTAGTGCTAAAGTTTATTGGACGCAGAATGAAATTAGCTATAGAAAAAACTTATGAGGAGTATTTACTCAAAAGTATTACAACTAATATTAATTAAGAAGGGAAGAAGTGACATTAAAATTGTATCAATCATAAAAATTCGAAAGTTATACTGCTTCCAGCGTTCTGATGAAGAATGGCTTCATATTCTACTTCAATAATTCATTTTATTAAACGGTAAAAAGCATAGCTGCTTGATGCGTGAAGCTGCATTGCTGGCGAGCTGCAATGCAGACAGACGTTGATTCAAGCAATCTTCTAAGTAGATCATCGAAGCTAGCGCACGAGGAGAAAACGAGGGAAATGAGCAGCTAATCACTGGATAAAGCATTTGCATGCGAGCCGGGCATACAGCAGTAATCAAGTACAAGTGAATTACAGTGAGCGCAATGCTGAGAGGTATATTCAGCGTATAATTTAGACGAAGACATACGCCATGCGCATTTGACGATGTATTCCTGTGCCATGCGCATGTTTGCTCCAAAATACCGGCTTTATTGAATAAACACATAGAGGTTTCATTAATTTGTGCTTTGATTGACAAGAAATGCCAAAAGAAGGATTTAAATTATCAATTTTTTTAGGATTTGAGAACTAAATGAGTTATTAATTATAAAAGTATTTGATATCACGCAAGGGATAGGTATAGATTGTCCTTGGTGTCGTGATTGTCCTAGCGGGTTATATTAACGGTAAAGATAGAAATCACTACAATTCCAGCGCTAAAGAACGAGTCGGGGGATTAGCTAAGGTAGGGAAAAGTTTACTTTTAACGACTTTCTTCGCCAATTACGTGCATTTTCCCCAGGAAGAAAATAGCAATAGAATTGCTCTTGGCAGGCTGCAATTGCTTATAAATTTGAATGAAAGCAAAATGGAGGCAATTTTACTGACAAGCGTAACTCGGTGTTCGCATGTATGAAAATTTCAGAATTGAATTCGAATCTTGTATCAGGAATCGTAATAATATTATGCAAAGCGAGGAGGAATTTGAATTTCAGACAGGCAAGCTCAACCCTCGGGATGCTAGCGGGCAAAATGCCTGAGGCAAATTATTAAACTGACTTTATCGCGGCGAGTAAAATGCCACGTGAACGAAAATAGCAAAACGACGCGATTAGATACGCCAGCACGTCACAAAGACCACTCGATTGCCTGACGGGGTAGCTAGGATATGCAAGTAAGAAACGAAACAAGTGCCTGTGACAATCATAATGGAGCGCTTCGAGCAGTGATTTATGGAGATGCCAGGTTCGATAAAAAAATTAAATTACTAATAAATTTATAACTTGAACGACGTAAACGAATAAAGAAATATATATTTAGCCGTCAGAAATTCGTTAAACGTGAACAAATCTGAAAATATTTACATCGGTTACTTCGGTTCAACAAATAAATCAGAATGATATCAAGCAGATTATAAGATAATGCCGCACACCTGTCGCAATATAAAGATTGATTTGATGGTATGGCGTGCTTGAACAAATATGAAATAGCCTATATTTAACACACGCATGTGTCATGTATTCAAACAAAGGAACTCAACCTGCGGGTCGCGCGCGTCGAGTACAAGTTTGCGCAATCGAGGGCTGCGAAGTTCCCTCGTTTTCAGTTGAGCATGAACGTGATTGAGCCCGAGGGGTGTCCTGTCCATAGAGGATGTTTACAGGTCTTAGTTACCCTTTAGTGAGCTACTCAAGATAGAACAGAGGCACCCCTTGAGCGCAATTATGAGGAGCAAACACCACCTCCCTCCAAAACACACACGCTATAAGAAAATAAGCGCGCACGTCGAGGTAGGGGCGTACAACTTAACATTGTGTTGAGGTTACGTGCTCTTGCCTGCGTGGTTATCGTC
This sequence comes from Hyalella azteca, assembly GCF_000764305.2. Lineage (NCBI taxonomy): Eukaryota > Metazoa > Arthropoda > Malacostraca > Amphipoda > Hyalellidae > Hyalella > Hyalella azteca. Next base: position 713,521 of record NW_025940147.1, read on the forward strand.
GTATTTCTACGGATGATTGCGGGATAGAAAAACTTTACTTCAATTATTACTGCTTCATAAGCTGCAATGTTATTACGACTTCAATGTTACATTAGTATGACAGATAATGAGCATGATAATGAACATATGACCGTTACCTTTAAACTTTCCATTCAATGATGGTGCTGTAGTAGATAGGGAATTTTCTCCAAGGCTTTGGGGTTTGGCGCATTTCTTTCGCAAATGCGGATCCAAAGTTCAGCCGCGTGACAGTGGTTACAGCTCAATTTATTCAGCTCTGTATACGCAAGCATTACCTTACCATGAAAAAAACTAATTGTGCCTTCATTCTTTCCGGCTGCTGCAAGAAAACCTGCATGTTATTGTAATGAATTATAGTGTACCTATATTGTTTTTAATTTCCATGGTCTCTAAAATGCGAAATTCAAGGATTCATTCATTCATTCACTAATCGTGACTTAATTAAAAGTTGCTGAAATATTATAATATTGAAGTTAAATTTTTGAATATTTTTCTACGACAGAGTTCATTTCTCTATATTAAAAAAGGCAATTTTTTTTGCCCATGAGTTTGGAGGGATATTCACATAAAAGTGTCAGTTCTTGGATTTGCCTCTTAACTCTCTTTGGAGTTTGTTCGACATTCGCCCCCAGCTTCCATCAGTAAAGCAGAACGTTATCGGTCATCATTCACCCATTGAGCATTCAGCGCTTCGATCCTATCCATGCTATTTAGTATTATTGTTTTCGCTTCAAAGTGGATAAATTGGTCAGGCTTCAATTGCGTAAAATTACTGTTTTGGGAGCAATATTCATGTTGTAATTACGGTACATACATATGCCTTATTTTGCCTTATTTGTTATTATTGCGCCCTTATGTAAAGTTACTACTTCTCTCAATAAATGGAGATCGTGGACAAATTTTTGAACATTTCATTCAAATTAAATGCATTTGTGTTCAGAAATGATACTTATCTGCAGCTTCCATGTACAGCTAAAGCATATATGGTTTAGGCAAAAAATGAAGCAAAATATTTACGGCAATGATCGGGATTGGATGCCATAGAATTTAATGCAAATAATGAACAGAGCCAATAAAAACACAGAGATAAGCAATGGTTCTACATTTAAGAGAAGTTCAGTAATGTTACTGTTGCGGTAAACAATAAAACTACAAAAAAACTGACCTGGTTTGAGTTTCTGGAGTTCGTCAGGCTTCCTGATGAGGTCAGAGTCTCGGGCGAGATGTGAGGAGGCGCTAGCGGCGCCGCAGCTCATCACGAGCAGCAGCACGAGGGGGACGAGACGTACGAGGGGGGCGAGGGGTACGAGGGGGACGTGGGGGGGAGAGCTGCTCCGCGAGCTCAGGAGCGCCATTTTGATGAGGTCAGAGTCTCGGGCGAGATGTGAGGAGGCGCTAGCGGCGCCGCAGCTCATCACGAGCAGCAGCACGAGGGGGACGAGACGTACGAGGGGGGCGAGAGGTACGAGGGGGACGTGGGGGGGAGAGCTGCTCCGCGAGCTCAGGAGCGCCATTTTGAAGCGGGATGTTATCGGGGAAGCTTTTTTCTTGCACTAGAATGCAGGGAAGAATGCAGATGACGGAAGATTCCAGTCGGGAGCACGATCAGTCGTCAGGATTGTATTCCAAGTTACGACTAATGGGCGACGTCAGGGCGATTAGGGTTTAGTCGAGAATGCGACTTGCATCTTGCAACTTGTCATCTTTCTTGTGGGAAAAGTGCATTGCACAGTCATCAAACTCCCAACTATTGCAATCGGTACTAAATGGACTTATTGGAAGAAAAAGTTTCCAAAAAAGTTCTTTAGAATGACTACGACCGGTAAATTGAGGAAAGTATATCACCTTTCTTAATTTTAGCTTCAACAGCAGTTCACAAGTATGCCGCTAATTTTCATACAGTATGCTCAAGATTTTTATTATCTTTCAATAATCCACAATCATCATTTCATGACGAGCATTGCGAAAAACGTGAAGCGTATACTCTACCAATTCGATGTTTTATTCGTGACTTATCAAAAAATCGTGTCACGCCTATCTTGCCAAACTGTGCACACACATGTAAAGTCGTAGCACATATTGTTCACAATTTTTCGTTGTCTAATGAAGAACCGTATTTGCTTACTACGCCACTCCAAGATATCGTTCACTAAATAACTAATCACTCTTTGAAATTTAATTTATCTCATGTAATTTATGACTCTCAGATGCTCAGGAGTTCATCACCTATATATAATCACCATTCATTCACCTAATCACGTTTATTTCAACTATCCACATTTATTTAAATTAAATGCTCAGTATAGAGGAACGGATCGATTTCAAGAAAAAATCACATTTTGGACGTTGTAATCACTACACACGAAATTGTGCAAATACTCTACACTTTGAACTTTATGCACACCCCAATTTTTGATTTATACACTACAAACTTCAGATTGCAGGATGGCACAACACACTCCAGCGCTCAGCAACGGCAACTTCACCGAAATCTGGAACGAGATAGAAACTAAGCATTAGACAATTTCAGGTCAGAATCTCATTCCAGAAATTTTACCAAATTCAGGAAATGAAATTTCAAGCACCGAATTTAAATTTTTCATCAAATAATAAACACATTTCGATTAATTTTAATAAGAAATTATAGAATATATCAGCTCAAGTAAAAATGGCCATTCGGGTATCTTTTGCGTCATCACGTATAAAGAAATTAAATTGACAAAATTTAGTAAGAGTTTAGTTTAGTTTAGTGTCCAAATGTTTACTAGCGCTTCAGCTATTAAGCTATCTCGCACCGAAAGTCAAGATGAACATCACCATAGAGGTGGAAGGTCTCAATTATTCATTACCCACAAGGGGCGGAAGGTCTCAGATGTCCAGCCCGCTGAAGCTGGCTCGAAAGAAGCAGCGTTAGCATCTCAAAGAGACGAAGTGACAAGGAGGGACAGGTGAAAAGCAACAGAAACGAAGACACTCGAACAAGAGGTCGCTTACACGGGACGTCGGCCGCCCGCACGAGAGAGACAGAGAAGGGAAATGTAAGGAATCCTGCCTACATAATAACTTAACCCCACAACTGAGACTTACAGTCAGACACCGCAAGCTCAGCGGTGGGGCGCTCAGGAACAATCCCCCTAGGAGCGCGAAATCCCATAGGACTTCTGACGAGCACAGACACCCGTCAGAAGTCCCCCCTGAGGGGGAAATTTAGTAAGAAACGCAAAGTAAATTTGTATTTGTAGAGCTTGACTCGAAGGGCTCTAACATATCCTAAAATCTAAATTAAATCAACATTGAATTACCTTCCACCTTTGAATTCATTGAATTTGATAATTAAATTCATTTGCAATTTTACACCATAAAATTAGCAACAAAAATCATGAAAAATTAGAAATAGTAAAAGCAGGAGAATTCATTGGAATGAAAGCCGTAGTTTTCTTTTGCGGAGACAATGATTAAAATGAGAAAATGGTGAAGTTGACAATTTTGCATTGATGCAATTAAATCCTCACAGATACTAAGATTTATTATGATTTGAAGTGGTTTGGTTTTAAAAATGCATCGGTAACGTATGAGAGGAGAGAAAATTCAAATTTTTATACGCATTTTAGCCCATTTTACAACACTTCTCTTTAACTTCACTTCTTGTTTGTTTATCTGCTACAAAGCTTGTAATCGAAATTTAATACACTTCTACTTATCCTATCGATCTGAAATTTTGCACACTTGTGTGAAGTTGGAGACAATGCATGAATCAAACGTCAAAATAAATGATTTTAAAAATAATTTTTTTTAATATTAAAAAAATTGAAAAAATAATTTTGTCAGCTAGGTACAAATCTTATAACTGATCTTTGACACACTTTTAAGTGTCTAATTGATCTGAAATTTTGCACACTTCTGTGAAGTCAGAGGCAATGCATGAATCAATAAACTGAATAAATAATTTTGAAAAAAATGTATATATTAAAAAATATTATACTATTAAAAAAATTGAAAAATTAATTTTTTTAATAATCGAAAATTAAATGAGAAATTCATTGTACATCTGTAAGATTGGAGACACTGGATTTTTTGGAAGTGTTGTCTTTAAAAAGTAATTTTCAAACGTATATTATTTATTATGATCTTATTTTTACATTAGGTCAATATGCATAAAAGTAAAAAGAAATTAACGAATTTTACTTTACTTAGAATAAAGAACTTCATATTGGAATATCAGATATCACAAGATGACGGTTTCATTACTCGATTAAAAAATGAAAACAACGACAATTGAGGCTTATCTAAAACTTCTTCCTATTCCTTGCTTTGGAATTGTGATGAGAAAAGCATTTCAATTTGTAAGCTAGCTGAGAATGATACTATGTGTTCATACGTGTGGAATTTAACCAGCGTCAAACAATCTAGAAGCATAAAATTTATATAATGCTGCCGAATCTTCCAAATCGCGGTACTTAACCTTCGTTTTTAGAAAATAATAAAAAAAAACACAAAATTTGAGAGATAATTTGTAACTACTTGCGCGATCTAAACATCTAAACATTTTCTTAAAATCGATCATTGAATAACATTTTCGCATGCTACAATAACTCCCTTATTCAGGCCTAGTTATACTAGTAAAAACGTGATACTATTGATACTAGTACCAAGAAATACTGATAGGTGTAAAAAAATTAAGAGAGGTCCTCGGACGTTCACTTCTGAGGATCACTATTTGACGAGCATCGAGGTCGCCAGTGCATCAAGAATTTTTCGAAAATTTTCCGAAACTAATTCAATAAACAACTATAAAATCATCTTTCAGTCATCTGGAAATATACAAATTACGTCCATAATTGTTGGAAGCTTATTTGACTCGTTAAAGACACTGATTGCATGAGAAATAAAAGTTTTATGTGATCAATAAAAAAGAATGCACTTTGTGCAGTGAAACCAAGTTCGACTGCACCTATCATGACGCGTTTTGGGGTACGCTCTTCTCAAATGCGTTCACGACAATGACTGCAAACATGATAAAAGGAAACCTGATGAAAATAAAAACTTTTATTGAAGGAGTAAATAGAATGCTCGAGGTGTAAAAAATTTGCAAAGCGCTTCGTAATTCAGTAACGAGAAGAAGAAAGGCTTCAAGCATAGCGATGTTCGGCCGCCCAAGCTGCGACGCCAGGGTGGCCGCAGTCCATCAGTTTCTCTTCGCAACACTCGAGACTTTAAAAGCTATTCTCAACACCGGTAAACTTAGGCCCGCCCACTACAGTGGTATTCCTACCAGACCACACACAACTCACCTGACCAACTGAATCATTGAGAAAACAACTTGCCATATCATAGACGGGAATAAAAATCGGTTGACTTAAGAAACAATTGCACTTCCGAGATAAACTAGCTAACTACCAGGAACAAGGATATTCAAGTAAACTACATACGAATAAGAAATTAAGGAAATAAGTACAGAGATGAGCTGTAGAGATGTGATCACTCGAGCACACTCACAAACTGACTGCCGAGCAAGACGCAGAGGGTCTTCCAGGATGCCCGACACGAGACAGCCTCCAACCGCATCTTAGCGACCTGTTCCTCAATGCTTCGACCGCCGACTTCTAAGTTATCTTATCTTTACGCGGAAATTATCTAGAATAGCTTATCCACGTTGGAACCTGTGAAAGAGGTTTCAGAAAGCGTGCTTTATCCGGTGGTCTTACGCGAAGAAAATTGGAGAAGTTGTCAAAAACGGTGAGCATATTGTAGCAGGCGTCCCACATGTGATCGTCAGGCCATGCCCAGCGATTGTTACGCTTGCCTCTTGTCTTCAATCTACCGCGGTATCCCCCAACTATTCTATTACCGATACCCCCTCCTCAACCCCCGATGTATGTGCACCGAGTCACCCTTCTGCAGCAGCAAGCTAATCTCAGTCGATGAAAAGCCTTTCGTGTGTTATGTGACAGCTGGTCATAGATGCTCTATGCATCGTCGTTCGTTAAAGTAATTGTGAATTCCGAAATTCAATGCCAAAGCACATTTTATGAAGTTGTAGCCTTGTAGGTCAAAAAATTTCTTGAACGGTTTTATGAAGCAGTAATACAATTTATATATTTTGTGCTGCTCACCAAGTTCAAACTTCCATGCTACCGCCCTGCTTTCACTATATAATTTATCATCAATAGTTTATCCCATTTTTATTTAATTATGGGAACATTAGCTCTTTTTCGTGGGTCGATTTTTAAACATGAATTAGACTTAGACGGATCATATTAACGTTTTCATTGTTATCATGAACAGAAAAAATAAATCGACTTGAAGCTGGAACAAATCCTGAAAATGTTAAGAGAAAGCTAGCGGAAGAAAAATGAATTTCCATTTTCAAAAAAGAAAACTCGAACTATAAGCGCTAAAAATACATATACAGAAACAAAAAGAATACTATTCATAAAAATCTTATAAGACGGATTCTACATTCACGCTGTTGCAGTAACTGAACTTTGGAAAAATAACCAGCATACGCAATAAATTGTAACAGAACACGAATCAGGATTTACTCATGATTTACTTTTGATTACAAACCTAGAAACATAATTGACACCAAAAATGATAGATGTAAATTAATGAAGGCTTATAGAGATTAGTATTAGATATAAAGGGAATAAAAAATTTTCCAAAAAAGTCTATATGGCTGTGAAATGTGGGCAATAATGGAGGCGTAACTAAGCGGATCAATGCGGCCCACAAATCAGCCATGGAGCCACGCCACAATGCCTCCAAATCACGCGTTCCCCACTAATCCAGACCTCCATAGCTGTCCTTAAATTACTCGCTTCTGCGAGCACCGCGGCCTGAAGTTTAGATATCAAAATTATAGATAACTTGGAATAAAGTCATGACCCGTGACCAAACAAAGTTCCAGGTTTATAAACATAACTCTACTTTGGAAAGCATTTTCAAAGCCTTCTAGTCGATCACGATTAAATGCTAGAGTTGAAGTAAATTCTTCACTTCATGTAGCTACATTGTAATTTATATAGGAAATATAGATTTCAATAGCATTCAGTATCAAGATGATACAGAAACTGGATCAGTAACAGTTATGACCTCGGTATCTGTGATAGTTCAGTGTGATAAGTGTGAATTTCATCTCAATAATTATTTACATAAACAGCCTAATTTCATTGTTAGGTTTACGTGGGATATAAGTTAATCAAGAGACTCGTCATGTGACTCAAGTTCAATACCTCCTATATAGGGAGGATCCTCTCAAAGGCCCGTAATTTTTATAGAACTCCAAATACTCAGTTTTTAACTAAATGCGATTTTTTTCGAATGTAATTAATAAATATGAATTTTTAATTCTAATTTAAATTTTAGATCCAATTATTTTTTATGAGTATTGCGGCTTTTTCTATTTTCTCACAAAAATAAGTTTTCCCTTCCTGTTAATATACTGATACGGCACGTATCGTGGATAGGCGCTAAAACAGCCCCTATATATTTTCAGCGCCAGGTATCAAATATACAAATAAGCTCTGACAAATATATACCCGGTATTTAATGACTTTTTTTGATTATTCAAGCCATTGATTTCAGAGTGACGATTGCCTCTTCTGATTGCGGTTCGAAGTTTTGAAATTTGCTCGTAAAAATGTATACAGGAGAAATCCGTGATGCAAAGTAATATTGAAGAAAGCTAATTATGTAGGTATGATTTTTCTTTTGAATCAAATACATGACCCAGCTTCGAGCGATATCATCGGCTGGATACTAATCGATATCAGTAATATCGCTAAATGATATTAGCGATATTATTGGCTGGATACTATTAGTGACTGAATACTAATTGCCGCTTCGCTTCAACATCGCATCTCAGAGGAAATTACGAAAAATTAATAATATAAGCATGGATGAGCTTAGCAGACTAGAAATGAAAAACATAAAAACAACAATTTTTCGAGAGTTAAAGGGATCCCAAGATAACTCGCTAAAAATTCGAACATACAATCGTCAGCATTTCCTATAAAACGTTTGTGGTTTTCAAACGGTTCATATCTGAGCGTCAAGGGCCACACACGTCGCATATTTTTGTTGTCACCCGCAGCGTTCCAGGGGAAAATTTTCTTCCCGCAGAGTCAGGGCGCCTAGGACGTTATAGATGATCCTCGGCCAACAGGCGTCGGGTAAGTCATGATCAAATTATCTCATTCACCATGAAGCATTAAAATTTGAAACAGGCTTTGTGTAGTCTCCTAGAGATATTTATTATGGATCTCCGCTCAGAGCTGTACAATATTTACTTTAATATTATGCCTGTGACGTTAATGTTATTTGTACATAATCTACTTTTTCATCAATATAGTAAATCAAGTACAAATTCTAAAGGGTTTTCAATATCACAATAAGTAATTAATGAACAATAAACAATTGAAAATGCACAAAATCAATGATAATAAAGATTAATTAACATTTTGAATGTAGATTTCTCTTTAAATCCGCCGTCGGGCAACGAGATATTCAATGACGTAGCCATGCTACGCCAGGCACACACACGCGGTATTTAGAATGCAGTGCAATTTGAAACACACATGGAGCTCATCTATTACTTCCAGGATATTTCGTTCACCGGAAAAATAATCAAAACGAGAGGAATATGTTCTTGCATGATGACAATCAAAATTTTATGTAATAAGAAGCCAAATTACCAAAAAGTCTGTTTTACAACTAAGAATGGCGATTTTCAAGATATGTAATGAGCATATAAATTTAAATCTGTACGGGCTGAATACTAACAAGAATTCTATTTTATGAAACGAAACGCAACAAATGCCCGCATCCATCAACCGACAATTGCTGATCCATCATACTCTTGGTACGTGAATTACCTCCTCCTTGCTCACTCATCCATAATAAGAGGTTAGCCATCTTTCATGTAGGAAGTTAGCGTCGTATCACAGCTGGGCCATCACAGGCCATACATCAGCCACTCATTATAACCGTTTTATTTTCAGTAAGGAAAAATGCCCACGATTCGCATAAAGTCTGCTAGACAGCGAATGCATCACTTCAGTTTGGCTAAGCCATAAGCTGCTTATACGAGCGGTCAGTGTGAGACGCTGACCTCATTCGACAAAGATTTTTTCAAGAATCTCCCTCGGCGCGTCACGAACTCCGTGAGCGGCTTTACCAGCACCATAAAAAAAGAGGAACCCCCCCCCCCGAAGTCAGTACGCTTTCTAGCGTCGATATCGTTATTGTTCCACGAAGGTTACACACGCAGCGGTGATTGAAAGCTACATGGAGTTTTCAGGTGGCGGAGATATAGCCTGTGGTCGGCGGGAGGCAATTAGATCTAGACCAGCGTGAGACGACCTAAACGAACGGTGACAAACATTCCGTAATAAGTCCACAACGATTTGGCTCTCTCCATCTCGTTACACGAAATAAACCAGCGCTTGTAGTAGGCATTGATACTATTTGTTCATATACCTATACCGTTTCAACCCATTTTCAGCGCAATTTCTCATTTATGGAAAAACTGCACTATTGTGCTCGCCATGTCCGTCCGTCTGTCTGTCCGTGACTTCACGTTTCGTCGACGAGAAAATGCGCTCTCTGTCACTCACTGCAGTGAGTCCTGAGTTATATTTTTTAAACCAATATCTACTATTAGGGGGGGTTGATTATTCAACTTGTAATCCAATTAGCTATAAGAGTAAATTGTAAAACAAGTAAAAAGTTTGAAATATAATGGATAATCCCCGTAATTCACGAATAACAAAGAGCTGAATGATCCTTAGGAATAACTACTATAAACAGTAAAAATTTTGTGTTTACGTCACCTGATTAGCAATTAATAGCTTAGAAGATAATAAATAATGAGGCTCCTACCTCTTATATCTAAAGTATCTAAACCTGCTTCAGAAGTAATACCATAGAAGCACTGCAGCCAGTATTCGGGCTCACGCGACAGGTGATTGGCTCTCAAGTACAAGACAGAGGAAAACAGTGTCCTGAAAACATAGATTCTAAGATAATTTAGCCTAGACGATACATGTTCAAATCAGCGAAGGTTCCATTCATTGTATTAAATTTAGCTTTAATTTTTAAAAATTAAAATTAAATACCCTCAAAAATTACTGTATGAAAACGAAGCGCATGCTGAATTCACTCATAAGAAAGTTGTATACCGTACATTATCTCCATTAATTTTGGAAAAACTCTTAGTTCCGAGGAGAATAAAACTGCGCAATATTAGCGCCGCAATTGAAGGCTCCACCCGCCGTAATAACAGCGCTCATGGAGGGTCATTAAAACAGACGAATAACACACGCCCAGTCCAATAATACACTCGATGGTGATTATCTCCACTTCGGCTCCATCAGCGCCCATACGCGTAGCTCTCTAAGTCCGAGGCTGCGGGCGATGTAGACAATTGCCTAACTGCTAACAATGAACCTGCGCTCGGATCATATTTTGATTTTAAAGCGTCGAAGGATTACAGTACCGGTAAATATAGATAGCCATAAGATAGCTTGATACTGATGTAAATTAGATAATTAATTAGGTCAGTCACGTACGTTACTAAGTGCATATTTGAGCTGTTGGCGCTAAATCAAACGAGGGCTATGTTTCGCACTTTTTGCCAGTTTGCAACGCCATAGTTTTATGCTCTTATACGCTCTTTATGTACAAATAAGAAGGGATAAAATGCGAAGCCGATTGTAATTAAAATGAAACGTGACGAATTCGGAATACTTTTTTTAATCACATATGGACGTGCCCATTGCCTACAAGCCAGAAGCGAGAAAGTGAGAAAGTTACCGTGTGGTGTTGGATCACACTTAAGCAGACAATACGTTTAGAGCTTAATCAAATTAAATTAAACCTCACCGCCCAATGCACTGACGACCAGGCGTTCCCTAAACTGAGTTGAGAGAGAAGAAGAAAGAATGGATAGCTTGGGAAAACTCAGCGGACCTAGCCATTAATCATAATCAGAGGTGACATATAAGCGACAATGCCTTATAATCATTCTCACTCGAAAAAAAGTTCAACTGCCCAATAATCCAATTCCGTTGAGAAAATAAGCTACATGTGATAGAACATCACAAAATACATCATCTGAATTACATGGCATAAATATCCCCACTAACTTCGAAAAGAAGATCTACACTCGATCTCATCCCCTGGCACCGCACACATGGGAACAATTGATTTCTTCTTAGCCTTGTGATAAGCATAAAATTTCATTGTGGATAATTAGCTCAATTTTCGCTGTAATAAGATCGTGGAGAAAAATGTTGCAACTCATTACCGGCTGATACGTGCGCTGTGCCTGGGTAAGAAGAGTTTACCGGGGCGTTGTCGTAAAAATCGATGGCATCGGTAATTGCCTCTCATTGTAGGCGATGACCGGTACATGTGATAGCCGTTCACTCAGCTTCGTGAAGTACATTAGTTGTCAGAGAAGTGCATACAATGAAAAAAATTATACCAAAAAATCTCTCTTGTTCTGTTAATGAATTTAATACTTGATGGTGAAAGTTTAAATTTGATATTGAAGGAACAAGTGAAGTCGACAACTGGTCAGGACTTTCCATCAACACACGAACAGTCAATCCTACCGTCGAATTTTTTTAATTTGTCGCCTAATTTTTGAATGAAGAGTTTTAAGTTTCACTTGATGGACAGAGTTTGACGTTATTTATGTGTAAGAAACTGCTTGGACAGATGCATACGGAACAAAAATCTTACATTTAGCGATGAGGAAATGCAAAAACTTTCCGGATTCGTATACACCAATGCGTAAAACAAGTAGTTCAGGATAAAGAAAAATATGTCCCAACAAAATGGTTATCTTGCAATCGGATTCGCATCCATTAAAATCTATATTTATAAATGAAAAGATGCACACAGCATTTGATTCGCAGCTTTTTAACGGGACATAAACTTTAATGAAAAACGTCTGCGATAAGAAAAGCTCCAAAGAATGCTAGAAAGTGGGTTAAAAGGAAAACGGCTGGTGGCGCTTCTTGCAGATCACAGCACCGGGAAAATATGCTGTAAATATTTTATAGGTTCGGATTACAAACAAGAAATAATTCACTTTTCTACTTCGAAAACCATGCAACCGTGCAACACGTGCGCGATATCTAAAATGATCAATGAGAAACAAACGAAAAAATGCGTTTATACGGTAAAAAGTTATTAGAAAATATTGCATAGAATTGGTGGTGATAAAAAAGAAAATTGAACTTCATACCGTAGAAAACCCGATAAAATTTTAGTGCAGGATGCCCGAAATCTGTCGCTACTTCTCAGCAGGAAGCAGAAGTCGCAGCTCAGCCTACGGCCAGGAAGGCGGATGCGGCCGTCGTAAAGTTTAGCGGCGTGGCGTTGCCTTGGATGCAGATACTTAACTAAAAACCAGCGGCGTATTATCGTCGGCTGACTGGAGGCCAGTGATGAAGCGACCAATATTTTGCGTAGAGGAGAGCACAAAATTCCATTAGGTTTTCGAAGACGCTCCACGAAACGTGAAACTACCTGTCGTACGTGAACACTTGGCAGTTCCTAGATCGATAAAACCGATCAAATATTTATCTTCATGTTCTGATATATTAAAACACAATTTTAAATTATTTATCATATAGACTGGATGGATAAAATGATTTAAAATGTGTTAAAATTAAAGTTGTCCAATTTAGTCGACAGTTATAGAAGATCGAGAGGGCAGAAAAATATATTTCCTGCATTAATCTTAGTGAGTTTGATGAAAAAATATTTCTAACATTGCACCGATTAACAAATTTGATCCTTATTTTTACAAACAATGAAATTGTTGAAATGTGTTTTAAACATTTTTCTAACCTAAGGTTTGACTGCTGAAAGGCATCTCCCATAACGAGAGTATCCGTGAAACGTAATTACCCGCTACCCGACAAAACATAAGACGTTACATCCTTCATAAGTCGTTTATTGTCTGTCTGAGTAAATGACTGATCCATCAGGACCATCACATATTATGACTGATCCATCACAAAAAAGTAGACCGCACATTTCACAAAGTTATAATAAAACATATTATTTGTCGCACTCTAATTCATATAATTTAATTACGCTTTGTATACCTACCTCGTTATTATAGGGTTAAATCCTAAAAAAAAGGTTACAATGCATCAAAATGATATCAAATACCAATTGAAATAGTACGCCATAGAATATAGTTTTCTTCGATGTTGCTAGAAAAAACTTCTCTACGATTGAGGATAAACTGCTTCAAACCGCTTCGGGAGTCAACAGTTGGAGATCGCTTTTTATTCGTTTAAATATTCCGACTGAGTACTGAGACTGAGTACTGAGTACTGAGTAGAGTAAACAAAAGGGTATCTTAATTAATAATTCACTAAAGATGATTTATTGCAACTACAGAGCACAATCACGTTAAAAATAAAATTTCAAACGTCAGTAAAGGATCGTTTTCACTAAATTAGTATTATTTCTTAATATGTTAATGAATATATAAAAAGCACTTCACACTTGAATAGATTTTACAAAACAAGACTGAGCCGTAATATTAGTGAAAATTTATTTTAGTTGTGGCACATTTAGGTTCACCGTTCATGATGCACAATACCGATTGGAAAATCGAAATACGATCACTAATCGTATTTTGAAATACGATCACTAATTATTGAACCTATCCAATATTGTATCGCTATACACGAGCGTAAAAAACCCTGTATTATGGTACTTTTAAAATTTAGACTGAGGTCTTATTGCTGCGGCTACTAGATTATTGATTTGAATGATCAATTTAAAATAGAACATTTGTATAGTTCGCGCTTGGCAATTTGCATAATTCATGTGTATCTTGTATTTTGAGTGCACGTGACACCGAAATAATCCTTACCGTTTGTAGTACAATAATGCCGGAATTTGAATAATGTCAGTCCAAATATTACCTTACCGTCTTTAGTCATACAATAATGCAGGAATTTGAATAATATCAGTTTATCTTACTTACGGCACGATTACTACAAGGCAGCCAGCAAGGATATATGCTGTGGATATAATCAGTGGTACAGGTGAAGATGTTAACAGAAAGCTAGGATACTGGTTGAGTGATATTATTACGATATACATACGCAAGTATAACTAAATATAAAATAATCGCAACCCAGTCAATAAGTTTTAAACCGAAGGCTGAAAAAACAGGTGACTCAGGGAATAAATTTCATTGAAGGCGGCATGCAAGGTAAAAAAAAAGTCGCGTCTCAGACCAAGAATTAAACACTTGTAAATTAAATTCTGTGGGCGTTGCAGTAACAAATGAGTTATCTATAGGAAGATACAGTAAAAAAAAATAACGGCCTTGGCTCAAGGCTACTCTGCTATTACGAAATTGCCCACTAATAACAAATAAGCTCGAAGTGAGCCAAGCATCAACAAGATTAGTTTCCTTACCTGCGTCGAAATATAGATAAAAACTTCTCAAATGCGACTGAAAATTTCGAGACGTAACAAATTTTGCTCACACTCTCAAGTTATAAAAATAAATATTAGAAACTATTTAATTGAAGAATAATCAATGCGAAATTACAAAATGAGGATACCGAGGGGTAACATTCTCCGCGCTTCTACTAATCGAATATTCGAAGTTTGCAGAGAGTTAATATATAGTAGGAAAATATATATTTATCATACGTAAGCGACGTATGGTTTTTAATACAAGTAGAATAATCGGCCATCGAAGCAGGTCCTTACTTCCAAAGGATTGGGATTTTATTTCCAAATCACGAGAAGAGTTGCTAAGGTGCATAGACAATAGACGTGCTCTATTTCTTATGGTTGAGCCATGATAAATATTCGCGTCCATCCGAACACTTAGAATCATTTATCTATAAAATCATCATTCGCCACCATTTTACCGATTTTTGTTGCCTCCTTAAAGAACGACATTGTTTATGGAATAGACCATACAGGAGTTGCTAGAATGACAGGCAAGAATGCAATGCTAAAACTTGGTCGATCATAGCAGTTATTCCATCAGTAGCTATTCGCTCTTCAATCAGATAAAAATTATGCATCACGATTCGTTATTGCTGATGCGCTTCGCATGCCACGGCGCACATGGTCCCAAATCCATAGTTATGTTTATATAGCCCCGAGATTGGATAATAATGCGGCATTGTGTTGATGAAAGCAGTCTTGCCGGTAACGAGACAAGCCACGGACGCTCGAGTCGACGCCGACGTTATCATTTGACGACGCTGGAGCGGAGTCTGCCGCGCAGCAAGCTTATACGCTTCCCTTCATGCGCATGGCACACGGAAATAAGTCAGTAGTACATACGGCCGCATTTTTAGGCCCGATGTGTTGCTGACATCGTAGCAATGTGCGAATAAATAACAAGGTAGGTTATTGAAGTAGACCAGACAGATATTATTAATTAACATTTGTGGTCATTTATAAAGTGAAATGAGTTGAGGTTGAGTGCTCACTTAAATTTCGAACCGTAACATATTTATTTCTGAATTAAAAATTTCTGTCACAATCATCTGAGCCTCCAGTGACTGTACTTGACTCGCCAGCATGCGAAGGAAACGATGTAATAGTGTTCAGAATTGATTTCTTATGTTTCAACTGCATAACCAAAGTGTAGAAGCAGTGTAAAAGTTCGTTTTTTATTCTGTTAATGATATGGTTTGTAATGTAGGGGGCAACGCCAATTGTGGTAGGGATTTGCCCGACATTAACAATAGGAGCGTGTTAATAAAAGTTTCAGTACGAATGCCCTCTGCCCTCGTTAGGAAAATTCTACGCCTGAGGCCACCTTCTAGCTGGATAATAATTAGGTAAAATAATCAACATACATATCGCTCCATAACATTAAGGCGATGACACAAAGAAATAAAGAAGCCCTTGCGAGGGAAAATAATTAGAGTCACGCTCTCTGGTGATTAAGAGGGCGATTTTTTAGTCACGGGTCGTGAGAAATGCGTCCCGCAACTACAGGGGCGATGACTGCCACGCACGCACCGCAGGCCGACAACTCTCCACCAGGTCTTTCTTTCCAATGAAATACTTTTTCAGGTAAAGAAAAAAAATATAACTCAGTACTCACTGCAGTGAGTGACAGAGAGCGTATTTTCTCGTCGATGAAAACTTGAGGTCACGGACGGACGGACAGACAGACAGACGGACATGGCGAGCACAATAGTGCATTTTTTCCATAAATGAGAAAATGCGCTAAAAAGGCTGAAAGATGAGCTACGTTGGTTGAAACGATCATGTCAGTACAAATAAACTAGCTGATAGAGCGCATTGAAATTTTATTAAAAGCATTGGCGGAAAGAAATGTAATCATTCTGGTATAGTTAGGAAATTAAAGTCAAATTTAATTTTTACCCCAAATACGATGCTTGCTACAAGTAGACATTTCATTGCAGAATAGCCAGCACACGAACATGACTCAACGCAAGGAACATCTTATTGATTATTGTCATAGAAAAAAAGAGCGTTGAGTTGTTAACAGATTGACATTCTGCGTGACATTCGATCAGAGCAGTGAATGTGAAATTTTTAAATGGATACAATGCTTGGTGCCAGCATTCAATTAGGTTTGTCTAGGATGCTAATTTACCGGGCAAAATTTCCATCGTTTAGAATTCATGTGTCAATTAATTCGCTTTTATTTCTCCATTCGCCTATCCTTTTCAGAAAGTTTAGGCAAGCACCCTCCGTTCAATTGTGGTTGAATTTTCCAACATACACTGGATTCGAATAAACACCTGAAGATCGCGCAGCCAACACTTGTTCTAACGTGCATAATGTTCTCTCGCTCACCTCCACTCAGCAGAGCACGTAATCAAATGATCGTCGCGTAGATAAACGCACGTACGCTTCCAGAAACTCAAATATTTTCTTTCTAGGCACAGAGAGCGGACGCATGCCAGCATATTTGCGCATGCAACATCCCCGGCATCAATTTTACATGTGAACGAATGTTAGTTGAAAGACTTAAACAAGAGAGGAGGGGTGAAATCCCTGCTGGGAATTAGTAATAAGATTAGGAAAACTTCAAACCCATTGGGGAGGGGGAGAGCTACTTCAATAAGCACATCCATCGTATGAAGTTCCTATCCAGCGCCGAGCGCCTGCTCAGGCGAACGCCTCCCAACTTAGTTATTGCAACACAAAACACATATTATCCGGTAGTTTGTAAACTTCCCGGCATACTAGAACATTAGACATAATAACGACGGAGAATAACAGAGAACATGGATGCTAATAAGGACCAAAGTGGGAAATTATCTCGCATGACATCAAATCATTTACTTCATCATTGTTGTAGCTCTAATGCTAGCAATTAATAATAGTGCAATATATAAATATATATAATGATTACAAGGTTGATGCAGGAATAAAAAGTTCACGTGTTCCGTAAGCTGTCGTTTCATATTCTTGCAAATTAATAATAAATAAACAAAATAATTATATAACAAGGCTACAATATTAAAAATATTTGTAAAATTGTCTGTATTTGAAACCTGGCATGGCGATGATAGTAACTATACGAGGCATTGCAAAACTATGAATTTGATCCTAAATTGGTACATCAATTGAGTTTAAAAGACGGTTAATCGTTGTTATTCATTTTGAAACGAGTGTGAGGCAGGAGTGATGCACATATTTTATTTGAAATGTAAGCCTGATCTTGTCCTCCTCTAATTAGCATAAATATGCTTTTTTAATATAAACTGTATTTAAAATAATGCGATTCTAAAGTTATAGGACTTGTCGATTCTGAGCTAACATGCTAGTATATTTATTTAACATTCATGGATCACTCAAGTTTATAAATTTTATAATAATTCATTGGGCCGGGAAATGAGATGATTAATGAGTGCTTCGTTCCTTAGGGTCCGCAGGCTGACAAGTCACGTTAGATTAATTACTGAACTAGTAAATAATAGAGCACTCAAAGGAAAAGATGCACCGATATCGCTAGGTCAGGTCTGACGACGACCGTCCTACAACCACCGATGATATGCAAATTATTTAAAATATTCAGTATTTCAAGGCAACATTTTAGATACCGTATGCATTGAAGTGGTGATCAAACTTGGCGCCCATGACGTAACCTAAATCCGTGGCTGCCTCTTCTACGCTGCCGATTATTTACAGTCTAAAAACAAGGAACAACTCAAGGCATTTCTTAAGAGCTAGAACAATTTATCCTAATACAATGCAAACAAAATCGTCATGGCTGCAAATATTAGGATTATCGCCGGCATTCGACACTCGTGCTAAAGCTCACGGAATTAGGATTTGGTCCGGAGCTTGAGAGCAGGACGTTCTGCAGCGACAGAAACAACGGATGGGAAATGCCGCAAAGTTTTAGAACCTTCCATGAAAAGTCGTCTCACAGAAATCTGGCTGACGAGCCATTGGGTAAACAATATTCGCTGGAAAATAGGAAAATTATGGGGCAATCATAGTGTGCAAAGGTGGCGCCGGACGATTGGAAACTAAGAAAAAAAGTTATTGCATCGATTGCTAAATAGTAAAATTAGCGAGAAAATAAATATCTACATTTGATACAATAACAAGATACATTTAGCCCGCGTTGTATCGCTCGTTCCTTTAGTTCCTTTATCGAGTATACAACGAAAATTTGAAATATACAAGATATAATGGTGGAAAGCCTCATTATGTTAGTGAAATATACGTAAACCGAAACGCCGCGCTCTTTCTCCCGAAAAATTTTGTCAATTTTTTGCGCTATTTAGCTTAAATTTATTCAGTCACAACATTTGTGTTTGTGACACAAGCAATACCACCATGAAATTACAGCCGGTTTACGGCAGGCCGTCGAGAGAACGGCGCTCAAACCTCCCGGTACGTGCGAGAGTAGAGTCAAGAGCGTATATCGCGACGCTTTAAAATATAAATGATGTCAGCCGAATGATGCATGCGCTGCGCCACGATATATTTGAGCGCAGATGAAATGGATACATCTCTGCATACATCAATCTAATGAATTTCCAATCCGCTGCATGCATCGCATAGCAAACCATCTGCACCAACCTGACTGCATGGATCACTTTGGACAATTTTTCGATGGATTTTAGAGATGGACTGAAGTTATATTAGTTTCCGACAGTCAAGATCCGTCCGGTGGATTATTTTTATTAGTTTAAAATTTCAATCCGAATTGTGTCAAGGAAAATTCTCAACATTGATATCGAAAATACAAACAACAAAAGCATCAATAAAAATGAATACAATTCAGAACAATATAAATCTATATCAGTCACAGATCAGTTGTGAATATGTAGGTACCATTCCAGCTGCATTAGCGAATAAACATTTCACCGTAACCAAATTTTAGAAATAAACATTGCAGATTTGGGATAATTTCTCGGTATGAGGTGTGATTTCCGGTAACTCATTGAGTACATGTTACAATCTTTACAAATGGTGAAAAAATTGAGGAACAAGCTTTACGAATAGAATGTAGCGTGCATTTCGACGTGCGAGTGCAGTTGTTCAAACATGTACCGAGTCATCTCATTTGTCAGCCTGGAATGTGTGCGATTTAATTTTGGATTCACTTGACGTGACATATCAATCAAGTATTCACCGAGCAGAATTTTCAACTATGGACGCGTCAAGCAGGGGAATGCGCTTCGAAACAGCCTGCATTGTGTTGCATGAACTTCTGCCGACAGTCTGACATTTGCATTGAAATTCAATAAGTCCAGAACAGCTGATCACAAAAGAACGCAGCCACAGCAGCACGTACGCGACGCTCGCAGAATTCGACTCCACCATTTGATTCTCGGCGGTTTCCTCTTTGTAACTCGGAAACTAATCATCAGAGCGACAATTCAGCGTCACTACGTCACGCTAAAAAACATTTTCATTTTCACCATAGTAAATAACACCGCGTTTCACCGAACAAACCACACTAAAATTTTAAGAGATCGTGAGGTGATAACTACTACATATGTTTAAAAATTAGCAGGCTTAAATAGCTAGCGGTTTTAATTGAAGACGCAAGCAAAATTAGCCCAAAAAGATTTTAGCTTTGATCTGAAGAAGCCAAATTGTACATTTCAGATTAACGCAAGTTGAAATAATTTAAACATTCAGCGAACAGGCCAAACATAAAAAATGGACTATTGACCTTTGCGAAGTTTATTTAGATTCAAATTGTATGACTAATTTTATAGCATCATCAATTAGTTTTTTGCGACGAATATTGCGCTTATTTAGAGTAATCTGAACTATTCGCTTGCAGTGCTATCGCTAAGTCATGATGCCGAGATAACGTTTCCTCATATTGAATCATTGTGGACAGTTTACAGGAATAATAAATATAAGCACGAACAGAAATTCGCTCAAGATTTCTCATGAAAGACTTGGAAGAGATTCGGGACTGGAGCTACGATCCGGCCGCTCGAGCACAGTCGCCTCTAGTGTAAAAGACGACAATACTACGGGTTCCGGAGAGATGGTGCATCAGGAAAGCTGGTACAGTAAACAATTAAAATTCTAAGTTGTCATATTTTGAATAATTCCACCTTCTACGAGTTCAAGAAGTTAACAAAGAGTCAAATTACGATTTGAATGATATAATTCGAATCTACTCGTATGATAGAAATCAATATATCAGAACGAAATAAAAGGGAATAAACAAAAACGATATAACATAATTCTAACAACAAAAATGCACCAACTCGCCATAAATGAATAAATTCAAGAGAAAAGTTTTACATAAACAAAAGAGAAAGACAAGTTCGAGGAACCAAAGCTCCTGTGCTTCGCAATAGTCGTAATTACCTCGAGTTCTTGTAGGCAGGAGCAAGTAGTTTGTACAGCGAAGTGGAGCAAAGACCTGAACAAGACGCCCAAACTTACAACGCTTCAAGTGGACTCGGAACAGCTGCTGTCTCCACTCCAAAACTCACACTCGTAAATTTTAACAAGTAAATTAATTACTTCGTGGGAAAACTCACCAGAGTGAAAAAATTTCTATTAGGAAGGTTATTTATTTACATGAATTCCTGATTATTTTTCACTGTATTCAGTTAAATTTGCGTTTCTTGCTGATGTTAGTATAATTACTATGAGCGAGTCGATCACCATTGACGCCTATAAGAAGCAATTATTAAACGCGACCTAATTTGTGTCCCAGACTCTGTTCTAGATAACTGTCCAACAAATGTATCATTATTATCGATGCGATATTAAAAAGCGAAATAAAACTGCTACAAAAGAAAAAAATTAGGAATTATACGACACGGTTTAATTGTTTGATTTATAAGGAAAACATATAGCGTTGAATAGACTGAAATTTAATCCCTTCAAGCTCATTTTTAAATAATCTAAAATAAGTATGAGAGAATGACTCCGACTTATTAACATTTCAATGTTAAGCGAAAATATAGCGAGTTAAAATGAACAAATATGCCTGCTAAGCAAAAATGCTAAGTTTGACAGCAGAAAAAGTAGCACTGTTTGTTAATTCATTTAAACTTTTACTTCTACTGCAGAAAATTGTCTCGATATCTATCTGATCGATGTGGTCAAGCTTCCTATAAAAAATAAGTTAATCGTACCTTTTAGAAGTAACTAGTCTTTAGTCATGAATAGCGGCCGTTCAAAAGGTAAAAAATTTTGATCCCAATAGGACTTGGTCTTTGTTGAATGCCGGGTTTCCACAATTCGGGTGGTTGAGAACCAAATATAATATCAGGACTGACGTGACAATCAAAGCGTTCGACAGCTCGGACAGGGCTCGCCGCTTCTGAGAGAAGAATTGTGACAAGACCTTCCCGCATGAATTTTAATCAGGAACCGGCCATGCAGTTGCCTCCCAATATAGTCAGTTTCCAAAGATCGTGTCCACTGATGTCTCGAACGGCACCGCACGGTATTCGAAACACATGATTTTAAATTCGACTTGATTTAGAATAAGCTCGTTTACATCGTAGCGCACATTAAGTTCTCACACGAAAAAAAAACTTAAGGAGGCGCAATGATCGAGTGGGGTTTGCAGCCCAAGCAGAAATGTATACAAAATAATATTTAGGCTCAGTTTGTAAATAAAGCTTAATAGAGTTTTTATTATCACATGGCAGGTATCCATAGATGGAAATGATTAGAAGCAACTGATCTACATCAGCAGTAAATAAATTTTCTAAACGACTATCCAGAGATCATGAAATCATACTGAGCGTGGAATACCCGAAGAGAATGAGTGACTCCAGAATGTGGAAGTCAGGATATGAGATACAATTTTTGACGCCGAAAATGAGAAATTTATAGGTTGAAAGTTTAAAATTGGTAATAAATGGTTAATATGGTAAAATAAGAGATAATCAACTTCAGAAATAAGATAAATGAGGAAGTATTATAAGAAGGCATCATCGAAAACTTTTACATCACTAAACAGCCATCGCAAATGGCGCTGAGATCGAAGGGATGATATCCCGTTGAGGATGCCATGGACAGAACTTTGGGAATGAGCCGTATAAAATGATTCAGATGACAATTAAAAAAATATAACTCAGTACTCGCTGAAGTGAGTGACAGATCGAGAGCGCATTTTCTCGTCGACGAAAACATGAAGTCACGGACGGACAGACAGACGGACAGACGGACATGGCGAGCACAATAGTGCATTTTTTTCATAAATGAGAAAATGCGCTAAAAAGAGCCAAGTCTTTTTAGATTCTAGATGAAAACTTGCATGATGGCAGCAATGTCATCAACCATGAAATTTACTCTGTGCTGCACCTGAGTTACGGTGGCGACTCCCCTTCAAGAATCGTGAAGAGGCAGAGGAGCCATCAACTCTCCGCGCTCATGTCCAACCCATAAGTCTGAAGTACTAAAAAATACTTGTACGGATTGCTGGTGCAGAGTTGGTGCCCAGGGCTAGTAAACCCAGCCTTACCCAGGCAGAAGTAGGTTGCGTTGGCAGCGGGGCAGTAGCAAAAATGGGGAAACATAGGCTGCAGAGGTCGGTCGTGGAGCAGACCACATCGGTGCTCACGTCCAAAGTGCTGACCGTGCTCAGGCCGGGCTTCAAAAAAATGACTTTTCCATGAATCAGTGCTCATGCCCAAAGTGCTTCGAAAAAAGGCTTTTTTCCACGAGCTCAATAAAAGAATAGGGGCTGGACATCTTCAACACAGTATATCCTGCCGCTAAATGGTCGTAGAAGACGAGGATATAATTTATGCCTACTAGTAGTATCTTGTGAGTTGTCGTGACGGAGTCGTGCAACGAACTGGCGAAAAATTGTTCAGAGAAGAGTAAAGTAAAGTACGGGGCGGAATGTTAGTTTCATGTTAAGTGCACGCTGAAACTAATTACGTAACCCAAATCATATGAGGCACAGAGCAAGTGTGGATGTGAAATTTATGCCCTAAATTCCTCGGACATTAAAACTAAATCATAGTTTGTGTTCAAGAGAATCTTTACTCAAAACATTAAGAAACCTATAAGCTTATAAATATTTCAAAAGCCTTCACAAAAGACGGCTAAAAAGCATACACTCTACGGAAAGCTCATAGAGGAAGAAGCACAACAATGGCTTGTTTTGTGTCCAATTAGGAAGCTGCGTCGAAGCCTTTAGGGCAACAAGCTCAGCTATCACGTATCTCTTACACAAACTTCAGTCAATGAAAAAGCCGTCTCTCTGGTCGTCGAAGCATTTACTCTATAACAATTTACTCTATATTCAATCTATTTCCGCAGAGGAAGGTATTATAGGCAACTAAACATCATTAATGAAAATTCAATATTACACTGAGGCTGAATGCATGTAGACTGACCACTTACCATTCCAGTTTGTGGATAAATATGTACAGCTTGCTGCTGCACGAACGTCTGAGTGTTAGGACGGATCTACTCGAATGTGAGTCATAAGTCTGGTCCATATGTTTTTATTCTGCCCAACTAGGTGAGAGCGGAAGTAGCCTGCATTCGGAAATGAACAATGACAATTCAAGAACTAACGAAAATATTGGAACGGTATAAATATTTGTATGATCGAACCCGCGATATATTAATAATTTCCTCACTTGAACAGTACGTTTTCATTTGCTTTCAATATGCTAGTTATACATGGTAGGAAATCCTATTGAAAACTTCCATTAATCAAGCGAAGCTCATGATGATTAGTAGAGCTACAAACTTGGGTTTTTTACCAACACAAATCCATTGTAAACAACGATCCATTAAAACATTTTGTCGACAATACACTCGAGTCTCAACAAGAATCCAGCAGCGAGACAACAAAAAGTGAGGCAATATGTCTCGGTCTGAGGTCGACCATCAAAGAGAACAAAGGACGGTCGCATTGTCTTAGAGTCACAAACCGTCCGGGATTTTTACAACTGAGCTGAACTCTCAATTGTTACCTCCAGCACATCCCATTTATCACTCGGTTTCCATAGAGGGGAAAACAATTTTTTCTGTGAAAGGCATAAGAAGCGACAACTTATCAATGTCAGCCAAGAACTGGCGAGCCGAGGGTTTTTCATTCGCTTCCTTGCCGAAGCAGCAGCTAATTTTCGGTTAGTCATAAGAAACGAAAAGCGCCGGTCGCCCCGCAGGACCATTTAGGATAACTTTGTCCTCAGGCTGTCCACTTATCTTGAGTGCTGCAGAAACATTACGACTTGAAATAGAAGAAATGAGCGAAAAAAATGGTTTTAAGATGAAATATTTTTGTAAAAAAATTGAAAAGAGAAAAGCAGTTCTTTCAAACGAAGAGAACCGTCCTAAGATAATGAAAAAAGGACTCGAGAAACATGTGTTTTTTATGGGCAGAATTATATACGAGCCTGCCACTTAGATGTAACAAAATTTAAGCAAACTAGTCCTAAGGGTTTAATTGATTTCAAACAAGCCCTATACGATTCGAAGCACACTGCGCGCCCACTGGAACATCGACGGAGGGATGTCAATCAATTATTGTCGAACAAACGCGCCAGAGCTTCGTCCATGGAAACCATTCCGACCGTTATTCTCGAGTCTCATTCCGTTCAAGCCTGAGAGTCACATTCAACAGAAGTAGAACTACGGCATGTTATGTTTGAAATGCAGCTAGTGTAGATTACTAAAATTTTATTTTTCATAGAAAAAGTTTCATTCTCTACCGTGAAACGATAACGATTAAAAACTTTCCAGTCCTGATGGCACAGATGTTTACCGATTGAGGCAGTTCTGCGAAGAAGCCATACATCGTAAAGTGGCCCTGTCAAGATTTTCGTGCCGATTAAGGTCGTTTTAGAGGAACTATATTCGGCTTAGGGGTGAATCAGGAGCAAGTCGGCCACGTAGGGTGTTTTGCTTCTATTTACCAGCCTCTTTTGGAAGTCAATTGCCCGGTAGGCCAAATCTGCGTAATATGCTTAAAAAGAGCAGCTGGTCAAGCTTCGTCATGATGCCCCTGGTCAAACGCTGATGACGCTATCGCACGATGGGGCTGATCAGATGCTGAACAAGGTACCTAAACGCACGAACAATCGAAGTTCCCGCCATACGGGGGTATGTGGGGGTCTACATATTCGGCCGTGTCTGTCCCGAACGTATCAGGTACCAAATACGCGCGCCCCACGATCGCCCCAAGCTCGACGAGTAATTTCACAAGATTCCATTCCGGCGCTTATTTCGCTACGGCAACCGGAACCTAATGCGGACATAGAGCTTCTAATTTACCCGGCCATAAGAACTTGGGGCGTCCGTGTGCCAGCGGCTGACAGGTCTTCGAATTTCGATAGGGGGGTCGCACTACAAGAGCTCATGACAGCACACTTGACGTTTTTCAACTGATGTGACAAATCTAGTGGCAGTTACAGCAGAAACGCAGCGCATGTTGTTCGGAAGGTGTAGTTCGCAATGTTTATCTAGATGATCTAACTCTATGAATTCTTAAAATTAAGGTCAAACTCTTGAAAGAAGAACTGAAGTTTATTATTATTATTCATAGGATTTTGGGTGTTTTCGAAGGTATCGAGCTTACGGTAATTATTATGCGCATTTAACGCGCACACATGTTGTCTTTCTAGGTAGAATTTAGACGTGTTGAACAATCGCCGCACTGTGAAAGCTCTTACGCCCAACGTTCTTACACCTGCGCAACCGAGGCTAAGTAATAAGTTATGATATGCAGCATCTAAGCTGGACACTAGACAATGGGAGAATCTTATCTATTGTGGACTCTGAAAGATTAGTTAGCCAAAAATTCGCAACTTTATTATCTACGCACAGAGCTTCCAGATTAGGGGTTATCACATAGTCGGTTCAACATTAATACTGTTTAACAAAAAATCATCTGGTAAGTTTCTAATTCATTCGCTGCATCGTAAAAGTATTTCTTATAATGCAGATATAATGGAAATTCTACTCCTACTCATAAATCCTCAAGCATCTCACCTTTCCAATCTATTATAAGCAACGTATACCATAGGACCCATGACATGCCTCGGAAACCTAGCACAGACAGTAATTACTGTGCAACTTTTAAATTAAAAAATATTAATAACACGTATTTAAGCGGCAGAACCAACGATTATCACGGCACCCGCGCACTGTCTGCAGTGCAGCGCGCCGACAGCTGAAGTAGGTTGAAGCGCAAGTAGCAAAACTCTGCTGACGGTGGAGCTTATTGCGTATGCTAGGGAGCAGCAGTCGAGCTCATGAGGTGTGCCTTACGTGCTCCAATAATTGAACTGTGCTCTCCGAGTCGCCATTTTTGCTGCAGTCCCGACGAGAGAAATTCTCAAGAAAGAGAGTAGAATTCGCAAGAAAGAGAGTAGGCCCACGAGAAAAGAGTTCAGACTGGCCGGGCCAGTCACAAAAAGGGCACAGCGGAAGAGGACGGCGTGGAACCCGTCAAATTCCAGCTACAGGTAATCATTTTTTTGTTAAACATGATTATTCAGTTATTCTATGCTAGGATACTAATCGATAAATTTTTACCTTTAAATACATTTACAACGAGTTAACTCTTATATCCTTCATTCGAGAATCAAGGCTTACGTCCATCGGGATTGTTTGATAGAAGATAAATTGCAAGCGGACCTGAGACGGAAATTTGATACTCGTGATCAACGCCCCAAGTCCTGGCTTAGAAATATGATACTTATAGGTTTACAAATAATATTTGAACATTGCCATTATATCCACGAGAAGCAGCAATACCAACATTTTAGTCCATGTGTAAGATGAGCAGGATTTCCGGCGTATAAAAAAGACATCCGCGCAAAGAGTTGTGTTAATGCGAAGTAAAAACCGCAGTGGAAAGTCGAATGCCAATGCATGCCATTTCTAAGAAATAATTTTATAACAAATGACCCGATTTGCTAACCAGGAAGCTTTCAAATTTCATTCAATGTAAACAAGGAGGAAATTAAAATTTCCATGAGTGGGATTAATTGAGTAAGTTATTAATCTACTTGATTTACTTTTGCAAGTTTTTAAAAATATGACCATTAATAACAGCATCCGATAAACGGGTTCTCGATAAGCCGTCCCACATCAACGATAAACGGCGACATCGATTGCCTCTATGATGGCGAAAAATTTATCGGCCTTTAGTTCTCGTGTATCCTCATAACATCATTGACTATATCCAACATTAGGCGCTTGAATAAGGAATATCGGAGCCGCGAGTTCCTCTACCGATGGCACAGGGAGACTGTTCCAGGGCTATAGACGCATCAATTATGTAGAGGGGGAATAGACTTAGTTATGCACGGTGAGACCGACCAGGACAGACGGATGAGGCTGAGCAGGTATAGAGTAAACACTTAACTTGTGGGATGGGCTAATATGAAGCTTTCCATTCGAATTCCAGGAATAAAAATCTCCAAAACGAAGAAAATAGCTGTGCACTTGTATTCTCTAGTAAGGTTCCTTCAAAGCAGTAGAATTAAGCTACATATGTGAAGTGGCCCTTATGCGCGCTGCAGACTTGACAATTGCGACTCGGAGAGCCGTAACAAAAGGGACCATGCTAGAATGTTCATCATCTACAAATAGCGGCTTCAAACAATGTAGTTTATATAACACTAGCAATATATTAGTAAACTGCGATTAGGTAGTGAATGACCATAACAATGTAGGTCATTTACGAAAATCGATCACAAAGAAGCAGCTGCTTGTCGAACACCGATAGCTGAATGAATTTAGTTCTCATTGATTGCAAAGCATCAGCAACTTGCTTCAGAATGTTGCCCAACGCAAGCCAACACCAGCGCAAACACGGCCACCGATCACGATGTTCGTCAAACATCTGACGTACGAAATACGAGGGAGCAAACACACCTAAACTGTGCATACACTCCGCCCAGCCTCCGCTGTCTGCGCATCCTTTAACCAAAACTCATATACCAATGACTTATGAACAACACATTTGGTTCAATGTCTCTGGTTTTGTCTAATCTACATCGAAATGCACGATACATGTTCAAACGGGATAGAATTTAACGGATTTTGACCCCAATAACGTAAATTGGCACTATTTTCGACAATTTTTTCCGAGGCAAATCAATTATCACTTTATCAAAACTATTTGTCAGCCTACTAAGCATGTTACACTCAATTCGAATTAGTAAATTACGTAAATTCTGTTTCAAAAGTCACGTTGTTCTCGCCGTCCTTGTGTAGAGCACCAATTAATGACCGCGTCACTCCTTTTGTGAAGTTTTCAATTGGTCAATGGTACGTAGGTTAGACTCTTTCTCGTATCAGTTGTAAAGAAACAGTAATAAATTGCTTACTGAGCCTCGTTTGTATTTGAGGAAACGAAATATAAATCGGTGACACATCGCAGGAACAAGCCAGCCAGTGAGCAATGAATGGCGGCATTTAATTTATGGTTTCGGGTGGCAGACAATAAAGAGCGTGCAGGTCTGAGGCAATTACGTCTGAGTGACCTATGAGGGGAGAGGCCTGCTGGCGAAATAACACAACTCGATAATGGATTGCGCGAGCCCGACTCGCCGGAGAGCTGCTCGAAGCTCATACGCAAACGTCGCCCGAGTTTTCAGCTACTGGGTTACAGAGATGTGCTTCAGACCTTCTGAAATTTAGTACGTTTTTCATTATTAACAAAAACTCAGATTGTCACTCAAATTCTTAATAAACAGTAATCTAACTCAATTCAAGAAGTTAATAAATAAAACCTTACCGAGATATTTTCAATAGATGAAGCCAATGGTTTCGAGATCGTAATCATTCGAAGCCACAAAAATCAATTCTAATCAATAATTTAACTCAAGGGAGGCCTCTCAACTGTCCGAACTCAGTTATTATAAATGGCTGTTTTTGAAATACTAGAGGATTGTGAATATTCAATGTTATTCTCAACTGTTCAGCAGGTTATGAGTATGTGCAGTTAACTTCACTGTGCAAAGGCAGATCACTTTCCTGGAGAAATTCATAAGTTACATCCTCTATGATGTGTACGAGGTTCTCGAAGGACAGATTATGTGTCATGGTGCAGAACGCGGGGCAAAATTCTTCTTATGCCACTTTCTCTGCGCGATATGAAAGAGTGTATGGCTCCACAAGTCAATTATTGAACTATAGTCCTTCTTAAACTCCTAAATTCTGGCTTCAATTTCACACCGACGACAAAATCGGATCATGTTTGCTGATTGCTATGAAGTTTAGATTACTAATCAGACAAAATTCAACCGGAAAACTTCAGAACAGCGGGAAGGTTGTGCTGCACTAACGACGTGATTACACTTATGAATTTTTCATAGAGATAAAAAGAAAAAAATTTTGAACTATGTAAAGGTTTAGAAATAAAGGGTTTGAGGATGAGAAGAAAGTGAGAGCTTAATTAATTAGCTGGTTCATGTATTAGAATATAAAGGTTTTCGTAAAATATAAGATGAAACGATAGCCCCATTCAAGCTTCGTCACATAACAGAAAACGTGTAAAAATTTCCTAACACTTCCCTCTAGCGAATATCATTTTCATTCATCCATAACAATATCAACAGACATCAAAATTTTCGTCCATGTGGCGCCACGAAAAACAATCAACAATGGATTTTATTTCAACTCGAAGAGAGAAAAAAACGAGTTTCCATTCGCTCAAGTCTGTCATGGCAATAAAAACTCATTCTCCCCTAAGGAAAATAATAGTAATATTAAGGGCAAGGCACTGTCTAGCATTCACAGAATTACGACACTACGACACTGCACGTTTTCCTTGTCACTGTAGCGTTGATCGCGATTGGACAAATTTTCCAACGCATACAAAATCGTAACACATCTGAGTACATAAAAAACGGTCAAAAATGTATAATCACGCATCATTACGCATATCAGCTCACTAAATGCCTTATATCGCAAGTCACGAGCAAGAGTCACCTCTTATGAACAAGTTAACAAGAATATTGTCCCACTGATAAAACTGTCTGTGCTGTGCGGCGGTTACAATAATCCTAAATTGTGTGCATATCAACAATATTTGTAAGCGATGCTATAGTAAACAATTAATTGAAATACCCAAAACAATCGATTGTGCAAGATTAGGAAATTGAGACTATAAAATCATCGCTCAGAAAGCGAAGTTGTGTTCAGGTTCAGTTTCGTCTTCTTTTGATGTTAACCGTCCCGTGAACAATGATATGATACTTCAAGGGATTCAACGCTCTCCACCAGATGGCTTTTGAAAACTTTTGCAGAGACAACACGAGTTAACAATTTCAGTTTATAGACTTACAGCACGAGTTTGATATACTAACTTACTAATGAGTTTTAGTTACAAACTTTAATAAAAGGAATTTGACTGCCGCGGGCGGATTGCATGTAAACCACGCGGTCCGATCAAACGAACATAAGTCGAGCGCAGACGCGGGTGTTCCAGGCGCCGCGCCAAAAATTGCCCTGGAAAAATCGATGGAACATCAAATGGACGAGCGAGCTAACGTGCAGCCATGTTACCCCATTTCAATTTAAAGGCGCTTACGACGCGACGATGCACGAGGCCGTATTAGGTGATGGTGGTCGCGACCGGCATTTTCTGTTATCCGTGATGCGAGGGGAGGCGAGTGATCACGAGTGACAGATTGACATAAGCCATTATGGATACATGTGAGAATATGATATCTGTTGAAATAGGTAGGGTAAAAATATCCGAAATTTCACCGGCACATCAGATATGTGGACATCATCTATGCACTAATGCACGTTTTATGAAAAGCATATGCAGTTTTTTTCAAACAATATTTTGATTGCAATTTCCTATTTCAATTTAAGAACGTAAAATTAGTTGAATTCAAAAGTTCAAATATGAGGTTTCGAATGAACATTCTACTTTAGTATTTACGATTTTTCGAACTAACATTGACCATTTTCAAGGAAAAATGAATGTTTTGTGTTTGAATTTAAAATTTCGATTTCAAGATGACATAAGTACTAGTATCTGTGTAGACGAAAAAACTCGAAAATAAAAACCAAAAAGTAAAATTACTCTGACAACAATTTTAGAGCCCTAAAGAATACGGTGGTTGGTAATCTGATATTTAAAGATTTAGATCCTTGATGAGAGCCTTAGCTTCTGACAGCCTATTAGCGTCTAACACCGTATGCCGATGCTGGTGCAGGCTTCCAGGACCGGGCGGGTGACGTCGTTGTGGACCACTCATGTGGTTCCTTGCTCTCCGCATTGAAAGCGGCAAGTGAGGTGGTGGCTCAAAGTAGTTGTGGTCAAGCCAATGTAGTTAACGTTTTGAATTATATTACCGTTTTTTATAACAGAAAATTTGTAAACGACATTGATAGGTTGATTAAGATAGTCTTTTCTTCGTGAGATTTTACTAGAATTATATTTCATAACAAGGTTTTAGATTTTTTTGTTAAAGTACCTACTAGATGAAAAAATTACATTGTCATATGAACGCTGTGTTGTAAGTGTTCGTATGGTGCTCGTGTTGTAGTGCGTGTGCCAAACGTATTATCCTCAACTTGAACAAGTATACCAAGTCAAGTCAATGTAAAATTTCGTCCTTCTTCATAAGTGAACTTCGAGACTGAAGCTCGGTCACGAGTTTGCAGCTCCGTCGTATGTTCATCGACCCAAAAACAACAAAGGTGACGCTGGCGAATCTAAAGAAAAGCTCTGTCTTTATCACTGCGTTAAAAACTTTTTCTGGTTCACACATGAAAACTTCAGCAAAGGATGCCCGCACAGGAGACTACCCAAGGCCACGCCATCGACTTGTTGATAAATTGTTACCGGGAGTCCGGAAAAGACTTTAGTGACTTCTCTATTTGGTTAATGATATCGAAATCGATAAGCATCGATCCAACCATAACATACAACGAACCAGAACCAAATAGAAATGTCCCAACAATAAATTACCAGAATCAGATGTAGCAGATAAAAGGGACCTTCAATCTATAGTTCATAACATTTTAAGCACAACTGATAACATAACTATTGATTTTCTATCGAACAAAGTGAATTCAGAACCTTGTTATTAACAGCAACATATCCAAAAAAAACAGGAATTCTCCAATAAAGAATTATATTTCAATTTTTTTTGTGCGCTTTAAAGAAGGTTGTAGACTTCTTCCCGATATGGACCGCATCGAGCTCACAAGTCACAACTACGACTGTGAAGAATCCCTGGTAGATTCTTCAGGTTCGTAGACAAACTTAAGACACGTTTCCGTGTGATAGTACTATATTATCGGTTTTTGAACAATACAAAAACCTAGTACAAGGAAAAATGCGAAAATCTAAAGAATGAAAATTCTAGATATCTAAATAATCTAAATAATGACAGTAAGTAAACTATAAACGAATTACTAAAAAACAAATTCTCACCCAAATTACTGGAGCTTTGGCTTCAATAACTAGCTCAGCTGGTAGACAAATCATAAATGAGTTTGCGAATACAAAAACTTTTAGTCAAGAGTTGACGGCTTATGAGAAATGAGGAAGCTTTTAACGACACTGAGCAGCCGTCTCACTTGCCATGCACCTTCAGTCTGGAGAACCAAGTCTCACATACCTGATGGAGACTCACGAGACCATAACTCGAACTGAGCTGGAAGAATGCCCCACAGATCGTAGTCATGCGATGTCCCGACGCCATCGATTAGCAGAAGCTGGAGCTTTAACCTAATTCAAGTATTGCCATCAAGCAAATAATAACTGCATTTAACAGACGTTTGTAATTATTTTCAAAGTACTTTTCAAATTATATTTTTCATCTATTGCCAAAGTTACCAATTTCTTGTGCTAATGCCAATCAAAATCTTATAATTAAAATCTTGGGCAACCTGGAAATGTAGGTTTTGCAAATGAAAAAAAACGTTAACGTATTAAAAATGATTTTCGGAAACCTACCTCTGGCTCTACTAACGACAGCGAACAACGTCGTTCGTTTTGACACAACGAACATGAAAATGATCAATAAAATGTATTGTTCTGTCTTTAATCGAACTTGAGTAAATTAATTGCATATACGTACATATATACAAGTAAATAGCGTACACGAAAATATTATCCAACTTCAAGGGGAACAAAGGAAAAAATCCTGGCAATAAAATCTTTATATATGCACTTCTTTATGAGAACGAAGATCAGAAAGAATGTATGCTCGTTTTGGCGATCAAAGTAAAGATGACTATCAGAAAATATAATGCAAGAGCTTTTGGCATCGCAATTATTTTACTCGATGAGCAAGATCACAGACATCCGAGGAAGGATGCGCTTACTACCAACGCTTAGGAGGAACTGCCTTGAAAAAAAATATGTCGAATATTTTGGTTGAAATTGCAAAATACGATAAATAAAACACTCTCAGGCATGCGCTTAGAGATTAGAAGCATTAACTTCATTTAAATTCTCTGTTCTGAATAACGTACTATGAAAATGAACAGACATCGCTGCAACCTATCTGGACCACCAAGAGAATTTCTTTATTTAAGGGAAAGTATGTAGGTACCATATAAAGCGTCAACGTTCATGGACGCTCTGAACTGTCCTGAGATTGATCTAATTACTTCCAATCAAGTTTGGGGTAATGAGTTTGGTAGAAGTTGACGTTATTGTCTCAAGAGAAGCAAGAAAAATCCTGTAAGCAGATTAGGCGAGCGCCAAAAAGACGAAAGTCATTAAATGGTCCCAGGAAGCGGGCTTATGACAGCACCGAATAGAGGTTTGAAGGTGGCCTTCCCGTCGCCATCGGCGGCCATCCATAATCAATCAATAATTTTGTTCTTAACACCGATGCTAGTAGTAACACCAAGCATGTGTGTAATTTTGAGCTGCTGACAATAAATCAATCAATAAAGCAAAGGTCATAAATAAATTAATCAATAAATCAAAGGTCATGGTGAATTTTAAGGAGCCCCTCAACAACACATAAAAAATTCAACCCTCATTCACAACAAAGGTGAACTATCACGAGCCCCAGGCGGCTTTCATAGTGAAAAGGGATACGCATGACACGGCATTTGATGCTCGTCGAACCTGCATCGGTTCGTTCGATGACGGCAATTCAGTGATCTCAAACTTGCGCATTTCAGACTCGGTAACAAAACCCAAACATTTCATGTTCGTTGGGAGAGCTCCTAAAATAAATATCATAATCCTCACTTTTTTCAGCTTCATGGACAAGCTCATCCACAGGCATTTACATTCTCAAATTTCTACGCGTCAAGAGCTTTTGTAAATATCCAATTGCGACAACTGGCGTTATATCATTTTTTATAAAATTTATTCACTTGCTTCCTTGTCTACATAGAAACTAAAAAAAGTAACTTTTCAGCTTCCTTTTTGAATTGAATAGTTAAGAAAATTGACACGAACGAAACTAATAAATATCCATTCTCATTGCAGGTGCAAATCAGACAACTGAATTAATGAGTAACATTTGCATGTTTAACATACATCTCTTCTTAGTTTAGAGCGTACATTTCGACCGTAAATCTGAGCAGCTTATAGCATTCGCTGACTCCAATTACGGCCGAGATGCCCCGGACAGATGGGCTGCAGGACAATGGCTGCAGATTTACAGCATAGGCCACAAATACATCGAACAATGCAGCCGTCGTGTAGCACAACCATCTTGCCAATTTGCGACCATGCTCGTCAATGTTCCCGTTTGGTCATGCGTGACATATAAGCTCCATGGATGGTCAGAATCGAACGCAAAATATTCTGGTGTCGTTTTCTCATTCTCGCTTGTCGATGAATTGCAGATAAAAGTAGGCTCCTACATTTTGGTGGTTTCTAACAACCTCATTTCTTTGCAGCAGTAGTCGGTTTTTCGGCTGATTCTATCACAATTCAAATGGAGGTTTTAGAATGTTGGTCAGTATCCGCGTTACCTACAATGAGCCAATTACCATTTCGTCTGACATAACTAATGCTAACTGAATTGGTATGCAGTCTTGTATACCGATCCCTCACTTCCCTGATATCTGTACCCTTCTAGTTGAGCTTCATGTTGCAATTGTAATCTCAAAACGGGCACCCAGGGATCATGCCTCCAACTCTCGAGTAATTAGAGTACGGAGCTTTCAGTAATATCACAGGCGAAGGACTTAGGCCAAATGCGGTCATCGATTTCGTGCAAGTGAAGTCTAAACGGCTCAGAGAGATGAACATAAATTTTATACAACTGAAACCAACTGATTGATGAGAGAGCGCCTCAGCCTTG
Source organism: Hyalella azteca (assembly GCF_000764305.2). Taxonomy (NCBI): domain Eukaryota; kingdom Metazoa; phylum Arthropoda; class Malacostraca; order Amphipoda; family Hyalellidae; genus Hyalella; species Hyalella azteca. The sequence continues at coordinate 749,256 of NW_025940147.1, forward strand.
TAAATAATGAACTCATTAATTTCGGCCTCTTTGATTACTAAAAAGTAAAAGAACATAAGCTCACGTTTCTGGAGTACGCCCAGCTAAGGGACGCAATATAATATATGATGCTAAGGCATTAAGACTGGACGAACACAAGTCATGTATTACGCCAAAAAAATTAAAAAATAAATTATCTATGTTCAATCTCATGCCCATTTTCACACTCAACATGTTTTTCGTATTTCAAATGTCTAATGGTTTAATGTTTAGTACTTAAATTGAGGTCTCATCAACCTTGTTAAATGCAGAAAAATCTAATTTTGTTCAATTATAAGGTTATCACTTTACTTCCCGAAAATCAAGATTTTAATTAAAAAAAACGCATAAAATTCTTATGAAAAAGCATCAGGCAATGAGGAGCGGGAGGTCATGAATACCGATGTGAAAAATAAATTGCTAATAAAAAAGATAATATAAGGTCGTGACATGTTCTTCTGAATTAACAGTTCATATAGTGTTATTCTAGATTATCTCAACTTCGAGGAGTTCTACATATGCTTCACGTGAGAAACGGATCAAGAATCATCACGGAATACTGACCGGGAAACGTGGGACTTGAAAAGAATTCAAGACAAAATCAATATCTAAGATAAATAACATTACCCAGAAAATGTAACAAACACGAGTAACTGCAAGTAAATGTTCGAAGCTGGGACAATCGTAACGCAGTATAATGCAGTATAGTGACGTGGAAATGCGAGAATGTGCAATTCAACAATACGAATGCAAATAGCAGAAACGACACGGAAATTTCCAGCAGTACAGAAGTGAAAACAAAAAATACACCATATTCCTTACAACCTTTCAACTCACCAGAAAATTGTTCAATTTTCTAGGCATTCAATGAAATGATAGCAACATTATTGGGAAAAATTTGTTTTATAATGACCCCGAACATTCCTTCAATGAACGAATGATGGCATAACTGGTGCACCGGCAGCATGGATAGTAGGCTCCCTATAAAAGGACTTCAGGTTCTTGCCCTCAGCCTCCGAACCTTCAAAGGCAACGAAGGCACTCAGGCAAACGAAGGCACTCGGACGTGGGTCAGAGAAATTTTCATCGAAAAGAATTACTTCACGGAACTTTTCTCGTCTCCAGGGAAATACAAAGCTCAACCACGTTAATTAATAGCTTAGCCTTGGGGATGCTTAACCGAACATAACGAAGCTTAACTAACCTGAGTAAAATAATGCATGGTGGGGACATAAAATTTTCTCTGGAATCGGCTGACTTCATACAACCGGCAAAAAAAAAAAAATTATTGGGCTGTGCAAAAATAAAAGAGGCCGTGCAAAAGGGTCTCAGAGGAGCTCGGACTTTTTTTTTAATGCAACGAATTTTGATTTTCAAGGCGGAAATATCGGTTTTAATCTAACATTTAATATTTAGTAGTTTTTCCATTACATTTTTTCATCGTACACGTAAAGTGGTGAAATCCAGCTTGGATACGTTCGTTAGGTAAAATCCAATATCAGTTAATAAATGTTGTCATATGGCGTTAAAATAACTACTATACAATTACAACCAGTCGATTACTGGTTTTAATGTTGATCAACAAAAATTAAACAAATACGTTGACAACAAATACTCGGTATGATAACAATAAGCTGATAAAACTTGGAAAATGTCGACTTGCATGCCATGAATTTCGATTGAATTTTCATCAACTATTCAGCATTGAAATCTGAAATTCAGATTGATGGGAGGTATCACTACTTAAATGTTGAATCAACGTCACATCAACATTGAACGATAGCTCGATATCGGCCAATATTATTTCTATAAACAGAAACCTTATTGTTGCATTTTAATCATTTTTCAACGTTGATTTAAGATTATTAAATCGACCTTTGATTTCAACCGCATCTAACACATCTGCACGTTGCCCAACCATAATTCGACCAGCCAGCCCAACCAGCAAGCCATCAAATTCAAACATTGACAAAATTTCATCACACGAATTACAATTTTCTTTGAAAATCGTATATTTTGTTCGTAAATCTTCAGCCAACAAGTTCATCAATCAACTTGTTCACGCATGCTTCGTCAGAAGATCAAACAACTTCTAATACCGAATGCAAGACGTAGAACAAATATCGCTAATATTGCACCAATATGAATACGTTCTTGGCGTCACCCTTATTCTTGACGATTTGAATAAATCGTTCGAATAAATAAATAAATGCAGTAATTTTTGAAAATACAAAATTTTACACTCATGCAGTAATAGCTCGTCAACCAAAATAGAAGCTAATCCTATGTGTTTCGAATAAATCTCGATGCGGACGCGCATGAGCGTACTTGATTTGAACACATATGAAACTTACAGTTTACAGCGCCCATTCCTGCAAAACCTCATTTTAAAGTGAAAACAATATTGATATGTTATTTTAGGTATCTGTTATTCTTGTGCTGCTGGTCTGGTGAGCATTGCTCTGCAGATCATTCCGACAATTTGAAGTCTAACTATCTCTTAACTATCTTCACAATCTTTTCTTAACTTTAATTATTTAGAAACGACAGTGGCATTTTTTATAATATATTCGGCACAATGCGTCATGAACGTAAAATCTTACAAGAATTATAAAAGTATCAATTTCGCAGGAGATTTAGGCTAGATTCAAAACTCTTGCGGGTTTTTGCCCCTGGTTCCAGCAAGGTGAGAATAGCAAACATTTTGTAATCTTATAAGGGGCAAGAAAAATAATATTTACATGTAACCTAACACAAAGTTGGGATAAATTACTGAAAATGATTCGAAATAATTACATAGTAACAGATATGAGGTTTGAAATTACTGGTAATGCACAGGCCTTGATACATTTTAACCGAGTAGTGTGCATTCACAGAAATATTGTATATTTTAAGCAATAGGAGCCAGCTAATGAGGACAGTTCAGATTGGAGCTCATCAAATGATTGAGCTGCGATTAGCTGAGCTGCAGAGTATAGTGTATATAGCGGCTCTAACAAAAAGAAGAGTGCAGTTACAAGCGGGGCCAAAAGTAAGCTCGCTACATCAATGTTTTCAAAATTCCAGAATATGGGCTAAAAAATCCCAGAAAGCCTAGATTCAATACATACTTTTCGAATGACTCAACAAATTTACTCAAAAATGCTGGGCAGAATCGCCCAGCATCGAATGACCCTAAGCAAACGCATGCATATGTTTTAAATGGAAATGTAAGAATATTGCACAGTTATCAAATAGAATTAGGAATTGCGTTCAGTTAATATTCAACTTTCTAACTAATGTCAAAAAGGGACCAAAGCTGGATGAGACGCGAGTCAACCTGAATAATACCTGCATTGAATTACCGGCTATTTCCGATGGACAGTTAATCAAATTTTGATCAGTTGATCAACGTTGAAAATGCAAACCAACGTAAACTGTTGTGCGTTAAACCCTTCGCAACACAGGGGTTTTCTGACAGCAAGAAAACTTTACTTAACTAACTTAATAGCTTAATAATAGGTAACTTAATTAGATAGAAGAATAGTTAAAATAGCTTAATTAATAGGTAACTTAATTAGATAGAATTGTTGAAGAGCAACGCGCACGGTGCGTCGCCGTGGGGACTGAGGTGTCGCACGATGAGAGTCAAGAGTTCGATTCTATACAGCATCAGGTTGGCAATGTAGATGCTAGTAATACGATGGAAAAGGAAAAATACATAATAGAACACAAACAACAAATTCAAATCGTATGTAAAAATAACACCTTCGCTGTATTCAATAATTTAAAATCAATTTTATCAATCAGATTTTTCGACAATGAGGTTAAAATGTCACGTTTTCAATGTTTAAACCATTCTACGAACTCAACACGACGTTGCAAGAATGAATTTTCCACTATTTCCATTTTAAAACTCTTTCAGCGTGGCGCGCCTTACATTAACGCAGCTATATAGACTTAATGAAGAACAGGCGCAGTCAAACGCGAGCGTGCGCGCTATTACAAGCCTAGTAGTGTGCGTAATTACGAATTCGCGTGTGCGTAATCGACAGCGAGTGTGCATGCAATTATAAGCGAGTGTGAGCGTACTCGCACATGAGCGTGTGCGCAATCACAAGCGAGCATGTGCGTAATCACTAGGACAGGCTTGGAAGTAATCTCTAAAATGGATGGTTGTGCCAAAATAATGTATGAAAAATTATTATGAAACAGCTGTCGTGAACAGCACCGGCGCTCAGAATAACATTGGACTCTCGTATATGTGCCTATATTATGTTTCATTCACACTCTTATTTCACTGCGTAAAGGATACTATAAAGAACAGATGCTACGTGCCATCGGCCATTTCCAGACAACCGATAACTAGGCTATGGTTTTCCCCCGCAAGACACAATAGACATCTATGATCCAGTCACGCTGCATACAGGCTGTGGTGATGCTGGGGCCTGCAGGGAAACATGAAGGTTGAATTGAAGTCGAGCTCGGATAAATTAACCGCACGTTCTAAGCACTCACCTCAATTGTTAGGCGACGGTAATTGTACGTTGACAGGCACGTCTGAAACGGGGGTTCTTTCCAGTGATACCATTGTGATAGAAGTTAGGGGTGTGTATCACATTTGATTCGTGTAACTGGAACGCAGGAAAAGAACTTCAGTTCTACTTTTTGATCTGCTAACCAAATTCTTAATTCTGGACGGTTTTAGATGTAGCCGTCTAAAAAGCGAGAAAAATCAGCTTATTGCAGCAGCCGGGACTATATAATAAGAAAAATTAGTGTAATTCGTCGCTTAATTTTTTAACCTAGTTTGAATATTAATGAAAAATTTTTTAGGACAGAGAAGCTAAAATGGATAGTAGAAAAAAATATAAATCGGATCAGTCCATTGTATGGGCGGCATTGGACTGAAGGTTCCCCGTTTCTCGCCACATAATTGTTCTCTCACAAAGTTCGGATGAAATATCGCGAACAAACTGACGATTGAATCCATCGTAATCGATGTCAGTTTTACGGCCCTTTGATGGTCGGAGCAGCGATCAAGCCGTGATTTCGGTCGTCGTCAAACTTTAACGTGGCCGCCCCAGTCGAATATTTCTCTGAGCGTTGATGCGTGTGATTGAAGAAACATTTTCCTTCGGAAATTTTTACGACAAAGATACTGACGTTTGAAAGGAACTTTGAACACTTGGGTATGCTGACGGCTGATAATTATATTAAAGAGTAGAAATTTGATGAAAATTTTAGATGAAATCTATATGAAGTCTGTGCATGTGTTGAACGAAATAGGTGCAAACATCAAAAATACAAACCGTAAAAGCATCTCTCGAACATTAGATTGACGGCATGATTTTTTTTAATACAAATGCAAATTTGCGCTAAATTTTCAATAAAAATAACAAGCAAAAAATTAATCATTCAATAAAAAATAACGAAGACAAGGAAAACAAAAATTTTAATGCACAATTTTAAAAATTCCACACAAAGAATCAGGGAACAAGCATTAAATATTAAAGGGGAGACACTGAAGAAATGTGTGCAATGAGCACCGTGAATTTTAAATATGAGAGATTGTGCGCTCAAGCGTGCGCACTCAAGTATGGTTATGAAATACTGCCGAGCTGAGCACTCAAGCGGGCGCACAACTGAGCTTATTTAAGACATTCAAGGGAACTACGACGCCCTGCGCAACAGACGCGGTCTGTGCTTCAAGCGCCGTCTCATCATGAGCGTTCAAGTGCTCATGAGCCGTCAATCATGACCAGTAGTACGAACTTTGGCCGGATTACAGGAGGCCAACTGCCCGCTACCCTGTGACACCGATAATCAGTCAATGATTTCTTCCAATGCGGAATGCATCGCCGTTAATGACAGCCCAAATGAATGCTTACGTTTGCACATGCGAAGTATAAATAGAAGCAGTTTTAAACACAATTTCAAAAATTTGACCAAACATCGAGTTATTATGAAAAGATGAAAGCAAGCTCGAGGGAAATTCTAATTTGCAAGACAGCGTCCACAAAAAAAAACACAGGAAATAAAGAATGTAAATGAGACATCAAAAAATCGTCGCTCACTCTGAAACAATTTCAGAGTAACCACACTCAGAAAATATCAAATTTTTCAAAACGCTCTGCGAGGAAATATTATACGCGAGATTTGAGCCACAATATACGAATACCGAACCTGAAATACGCACTTCAAATTCTGATGGGAATTTTCACGAGTAATAGAACATTCATGACAGTTTTTTCCTCGCATATAAAACACTTTTTACTCAAGCATAAAAACTTCATCACAACGTTCGTTTTGAAAGTCCAGTTCTCTCCTATTGGCCATAGAAGACACGGTTTTCACGTCGCATAAACCAGAAGCAGGGCGCCGTAAAAAAATACGTGGCGCAATATCTGCTAAACTGCAAAGTCGGTGAAGCAGAAGTCACGCTGCGAGTTGTAGAGCGCAGTCCTATTGAGCCTTTAAACTGTTGAAGAACTTACGTTGTGCGCATTGCATGCCAATGCCTCCAAAACGCGCTCTCTCGAAATCTCCAAGGCGGTTTTGAGGCCCATTCCGGAGCTCATTTTTAGAGCCCAAGGCTCAGCAGCGCAGTAACAAAACATGAATTATTGGAGGCTGCAAGCGGATCCTCAAAGACACCAGAAACATCGGCTCTTGCAGGTCCATAAAAGTGCCGTAGATTAGCATTGGAGGAATGCGTGGCGATTTAATTGCATCTCGACAGGCCGGCAGCCTGCATGCAAACGCTTTTATGGAGCACACGAAATTAATTTGTAACTATTAGAATAGAATCACAAGTCTCAAGACAATTGGAATTGCAGCGAAATCAAGAGGTGAAATTACGCCTGCAGTATTAACATGGAAGGTTTAATGCAACTGTGAAAATTTATTTCTATAGGCATGGTAGCACAAATTTAAATTCAACGTTAAATCACCCGCCACTTGTGTAGGTATTCTGCAGGTAGAAATCAATTTTCGGCAGAATGTTGCAGATATTAAAACGATTCGACAAAAACCATGGACGAAATTAAACCTGAAGCCCTGAGATACCTAACACACATCTTAGAAAAAATCACAAAATGCGCGCCATATTTTTTGCTTTTACCAATGCCAGCGTCAGATATGCAAGACAATATAAGTATGATGCGATAATTTTCTATGAAACGTAGCTTGAATTAGACTAGGCTTCAGTATACAAGTTTCTTAATTATATACCTACCCCAAAAAAGTACCGCAGGAGAAAAATCAGGAGGAAATTTATAGCCTACAGCAGACGTTGCTAGACACCGGCAGTCGCGACGAATGGTCATCGGACCAGAAGGCGTACAAAGAACTGCATGATTACGGAGGGAAATTGGTAAGCGACGCATAAAAGAAGGGGATTATCGCAATGGGACAGAGCACAAAGTCTAGCGTTGGGAGAGTCCCCAAGAGAAGGTCGGGACAATGCCAAAGTCGCGATCCGAGTCCCTTCACTGCCACGGACGTTGACAAATTACGAGCTCGCTGCTGCTGTCGCTCTGGGAGCGACGCCCGGAGTACGCAACGAGCATTAATATTAGTAAAAATACTATTTGTGTAAGCCAATTTCAAAAGCTCTAGTTCAGCTATTAATAATCATAGCTTTGGTAAAAAAATACTGTAAGCCTAATTTTCCAACTCATGAGTGCAAATCTAGCAGTAGTATACAAGGAAACGTGTAATTGTAGAGTGAATAATAAATATGCTATGAACTGCCCACTTATTATAAAATTATGCTGTGAAACAAGGCATACAAAATAAAAGGTTGCCTTGAAGACAATGCCTTCTCTCGATAATAATTTTTAAATTTAATTTTATATTTAACAGGACGATTTTGAAGGTCAAAATGTTTTCAACTGATCCAAAATCTAATGCAAAAAAATAATAAATCTCTTCGTCGAACGCAATCTTCATTCCGTAATATACATCTATCCTGTATAGATCAAGCGAAATTTGTGTGTATGTGTGTTACAGCCTGGGGCCGCAGATAAAGGGCTGTTCGGGCGCGTATCCAACCTACTTTTCGTATCGGGATAGATTGTACGCACACAACTTTTCATGGATTAGTTTATTATTCGAAGGAAGATAATTCTAGGGAATAATAAAGCTTTGCAAAACTAAGAGGATAAGATTGGAAAATTAATGAAATTTTATTCTCGAATGAAAATTTATTCTAGAAAACGCAAAACAATTTCACATTTGGAACGAGCGTCAACTATATAAGCTCTATATATTATATGTAAAATGTGGGTTGGAAGAGGCCTCTCTTTAGTATTAACATTCATCAATTTTATTCTTTTTTGGGTTCGGGTGAAGAAATTTTTAAATTGAAAGGTAACCGTACGTTCCCAAGTAACCTGGACTCACATACTAGTAAATTATAATAACGTGATTCCGTGAAAGCTGCGCCGTACTCAACGCTAATGGATTATTGACGAAGAGTCTGGAATCATAATTTGTTCCATCTCTGTATATAAATTGATTAACAAAAACTCGCTGGAAATAAACTGATTGATCGCCACGCACTCTCTACAACGATGCCAGAAAGTTAATACGGAATAATCTAATAATAAGCTTACTCGTATATAATAATAAGAGTTGAGCTTTGAGTTGTTCGATAGCGTGCAAGAGTGCACGGGACTACGTCGTCACGAATGGCTCGAATTGGGATTTACAAGATAAGAAAACAATTAAGATGCGTTCGTGCCCATAAACCCCGGACTTAGCAGTCGACGAGTCTGGTACAGCAGCGGCTTGGTACGCAGAAGAGCTTATCGCTGAACACATGCGACAGATAAAGAGGCGAGGGGCGCCTCATGACATGCTTGGTAATTGCCCTCACTTCTGTACAACGCTGCTGCGTTACAACCCTTCACGATAACTTCTATTATTAAGACCGAAGACATTCACCGACCAGAGATTTTAGTGGTCAGTAAATGACTGACGGTTTGCGGACTCAAATTACAATTCTACTTTGAAGCAATTTTATGGCAATGAATTAAATACACGTTAGAAACAATCGAAGTGAAGTAAATGCACTCCTTTAATTGTTATCTAATCCAGTGTAAAAAGATTGAATTAAGGCGTTGATCGCTCTCAGTTTAATTTGAGTAAAAAATCAGCCGCGAAAAAGGAACAAAATTGTCGCTGGCTACATCTCATTGTTGAAAGTTAATGCCACTCACTTTTGGAGCGACCGTCTAAAACCTGGTAAAATTATTGCAGCAATGGCTCTGCGACACCGATAAGCAGCACGCCCAGACCAACGCGGGTCAAACATGCAAGGCGGACTGTGAATGCACCAAGAATATCACAGCTAACCGCGGGTAATATGACTTTCACTTTCAGCAGGAATATAGAAAGTTGGAATTAGAATATTTAACCTATAAATTGCAATGGCAGCATAAATGGCCAACGAATGCGAAAAAATTGGTCCAAGCCTAACATGAAAATTGTGTGTGAATTCATAATTGAAGTAACCAGCTTTTGGGAGAGTCATTTAATTATTCTTGGATTGAACGATAACAAAACAAGCGGATAATCTTGCATTTCTTTCGTTCAACCGGTTCAATTGGCGCATAAAACGTCCCTGTTTTCACTGAAAGAAAGTAAAAACGCTCAAAAGACAAATTTATTTGTTTAGAAACTACGGGGCCGGAAGTTTTGTTAGCAGTTTTTGGCCGAAGCAAAAATGACTCCTGTGAACGAAAGTTTCACCTTCCGAAAGTTCGGCGGAAATATAATAAATGACGACAGAAATAAATTGATTCTAAAAATTTTAGAAATGGATTTTAAAACGTTAGTTTTTGTCAAGTAAATTCATTTTACAGCATGGATCGCGTACAAATAACATCATATAGGTAAAGGTAACTTAGTTGAATGTAATAACTAGCCAGTGACAATACTTGACAATCAAATTGACGGATTTAATTCAACTATCAAGTTAACCTCCGAATGGAAATGCTGCCAGCAAACAACAATCAAAATGTAATTATCATCGATGCTGGTAACCTTGCATTCAAAGAATCGTCAATAACTTCTGATAAATATGATTACAATGAACAATTATTCTGTATTATGACACGCATATGGCAGCAGAGCATGCAGAGCCTCTGCCATCTATTAATTGTACAATTTTAACTCAATTATATGGACGAGCCGTAAATACATGCGAATTCATCTTCGAATTCCTGTTCATCAAAATATATAATTAACAATTCCATATTATAAAAAATTGAGTAACACTCGACAACTTCTATTGTAGTAAATGAAGCCTGCGCACACTGTCTACACTGGGAGATGATCGAAAGCCAAATTTAATTAAAAATGTTAAACGTTTTCATTAACAACTTGCTTTCATAATTAATAAGAGGGCGTTTATAAACGAGCGTGAAATAAGGCTTAAAAATAGATTACCCAGCAACATTCACAATGAAGACTCCACAATTCCATTGCATATTTTCATTTCTCTCATCATACCCTAGGTCTGGAGCCGTGGCGGGTAATAACAGGCCAGGTTCGGTCTGTAATTGTGTAGCTGAGTAGAATAGGAGAACAGAGGGAAAGGCAGAAGAAGATAGCGCGTCTCGAAGATCATAATGAAATCAGAGGGGAGTCTCTCGACCGCCTGGAGAGACACTAAAATGACTCCTGCACCAGAAGACTGACTCGATCACCACTCTTGTCTCTCGTCCGTACACGCGTAGCTAATTTAAAAAGAAGAAATACTATAAAAATTTTCAGGTACAAGCGAAAAATTCTGTTCATCCCATGCATTTAAATTTCTTCCTCGTAAAATTTTCGTCGACTTTAGTTTAATATGATAGACATATGTTAAAATTCTTGGGTGAATTACAGCGTGAGTAAAAAACCAAGATCTGCATGGGCGTTGATTCTGAATATCCTCGCCGGAATTTACGAAACAGGATTCCGACAAAATCCTGTTTTGAGATTAACCGGACGCAGTAGTGGGCGTGTCTCCGCTGCCCATTAGATCTTTCCCCCCATGTATACAAAGAGAAACTCACGTAGTGCAGCCTAATAATCAGCAACGATAAATTTAGACATATGACATAATTTCATATAAAAATTGTGTCAATGGGTCGTTAAAAATGTTAGTCAGGAAAGATTCCTTGCAGATAAAATGCCCCGTTTGATTTAGAATACAATAGCTGCGAGTCAATGTAGCCGCAGCCTAAATAATTGAATCATCATGGGCTGATGAGAGCCATTACAGCGACACGCGGCACAGCTTCGGGTCCGTACGCCGCTCCAGTTCTGCCAGATTGCGGAATGCTTTGAAAAATAATTTCTGCCGTGGTTTATTCTATGTAAATTAAAAGAGAAAATGTTTGGGAGAAAGCAACGTAACTCTCATATAAAAAATGCTTAAAAACTAAATATTGCTCATGGTATAGCCGTGATATAGAGCTGAGCGCTTGATATTCCATAATCCCGGAATTATTCAACGATTTAAATTACGTATAATCTCATAATCTTGGGGTAGACGAAAAAATTTCAATGAACAAATTTTTTTTTCATCCAGACTAGTCAAAGAATTTACTGCGTTCTTCGTGAATGTTTCAATAAAATTCTTGATCTTTTTGTAGATTTTTCTACGCTTGAGCTATATATAGGCTGACACGATTGCATCTCAGCAATATGTTCGAGGAGGTATTTCCGCATGCAGGCGAAAGAGATGAATTCGCATGGAATTGAATACATGTACACGTTAAAATATTGTATATTAAAAATTTTGATAAGGAGCAAAAGCTCCGGACCAGAAAATTGAAAATCCGAGCACAGAAATTTCGTCGAAGTATCTTGCTTTCAGAGGAAACATCTCCGATGTTCCCGAGGCGTAGGCTTGTGAGACATGCTTTCATAGCTCGTCTCATCTATGACTCTAAACATTTACATCGTAAAAAAACACTCTAAGCGAATCATCTTTCTGAAAGACAAGGTTTATTTTACGAGCTCTGACGGAAGCAGAAAATTTGTCGAGCTGAAAGAGGATTGCTTTCAAAGATCAGGACTTGTTTCTTCAGTAAACCAAGATAGAGAGAAATCGTAACTGGATAAGCCTTGCGGGTGTTGCCGAAGTTAACTGCGGAGCCACAAAAGCTTGATGAATTGTTTCCTTACAGGAAAGCCCCAAAAAACTTCTCGCTTTCATTAGATAACTTTACCCAACCTAACTTAAAATAACGGTTTTACACGAAACCATTTTTTTCTGGTAATTTTCATAAACTTGTAAATCAAATTCGTTCGTTTGAAACATTTCTAGGACATCTCGATCTTGGCATCATGAATAACATCTTATGTCATCTGCTTGTGCGCCGACGTGTTATTAGCGCTGCATGTCCCAATGACCCCTAATAGTAGCATTTGTTTGAACAGTAAACACTGTAATACTTCCGAGCAAAGCGAATATGACCTGGTACCGCCCAATAAATGGAACGGAAAATATACTAAAGACGTAAAAGAAGGGGAAATTATTTATTGGTGTAGATCGTCGTTGATAAAAACCTTCGCTTGTATTTAGAACTTGCTTTGAAAAAACAACCACTGCCACCCTGAACTCAATGGAGATGAGCACAAAAACTGAGCTAATAGCTTGGTCTGGTAACACACTGCACGCAGGCGTGGTGCATTTTACCCAACACACTGCACGCAGGCGTGGCGCGCCTTACCCAACACACAGCAAGCATACGTGATGCGTTGTCTAACACACTACAACCGACTAACATTCTTCCTATTCCTAAGTAGCATAATATGTTATCGGTAAAAAAACTGCACAACACCGACACAAAAGATCGAATGTCGTCGAAATAATATACGTTTAAAAATTACTTTTTAAAGACAACACTTCCAAAGAATCCAGTATCTCCAATCTTACAGATGTACAATGAATTTCTCATTTAATTTTTGAATATTAAAAAAATTATTTTTCAATTTTTTAATATATAAATTTTTTTAATATAAAATTTTTTTCATAATTATTTATTCTATTAATTTATTCATGCATTACCTCTGACTTCGCACAAGTGTGCAAAATTTCAGATCAATTAGACAGGTATAAGTATGTCAAATATCAGTTATAAGATTTGTAGCTGACAAAAATTATTTTTTCAATTCTTTTAATATTAAAAAAAATAATTATTTAAAATTATTTATTTTGACATTTGATTCATGCATTGTCTCCAACTTTACACAAGTGTGCAAAATTTCAGATCGATAGGATAAGTAGAAGTGTGTTAAATTTCGATTACAAGATTTGTAGCAGACAGACAGACAGACAGACAGACAAACAAACAAACAAACAAACAAGAAGTGAAGTTAAAGAGAAATGTTGTAAAAAATGAATGAAAGTCGTCGACTGAAAGAAAGTGAAGTCGGCAAGTGAAAGAAATGAGTCGCTAACTGAAAAGAATGACGCTCATCAATTGAAATGATTAAAAGTAATCAACTAGAACCATGGAAATTATCAAATAAAAGGATGGAAAGTTGTGAAATGAAAAGATGGAAATTCATAGACTGAGAATCGTAATTCCTGAGTAGGGAATGTCATCACGTGGAAGTACGGAAAATTTTCAATGAAAGGATGGAACAACGACCACAATGAATAAATGGATAGGAAGGAATGAAAGTGATCGAGTGAATGGTTGATTGTCGTAGTAAATATTATCATAAATCGGATAATCATCACAAAAACGTTAAAAATCATGATAATGTAGAACGTTAATAAACACAAAAGCCGTTATCACGTTAATATAGAACGATTGATCAGGCATGAGCTTCTTTTGATCTCGCGGTCGACTTTTTCAGAGAACAGTCCCTGCACGTTTTGATTGCGAATGACAGTAAAGTTCAGTGCGTAAACTACGCAAGATCGTAAAAAAAATAAATAAAATTTCTCCGGTGGGAATTATGGTCACAGTAAAAACATTGCCTTTGTCTTTGAACAAATGTATTTTCTTCAATTTTATTCATTTCAATTTTATAACATTTTTACATAGCTCAAAGTGGTTAAAGAAAACTTTCATTTCGAACAACAAGCAAATGTAAATTTTTGATTCGAGGCAAAACATAAAATGAGATTGAATTTGAATTAAAAAGACAATCTTATATCAAGAACGAGATAATATAAAATAATAATATAAAATTAAAAATAGTGTTATATCAATATGATTCATTTATCATGTGCAAGATGACATTCAGTTTCGACCACGACTAGAGCAGCAGGCGAGTGCAGTTTAAGACGCTCACCACAAACTCGCAGCACAAGAAGCACAAGAACAATCAGAAAATTAAGCAAAACACGATGGCTGCCCTATCCTCTTCCAAACTCAAGACATTTTCTCAATAAAAGGGCACCAGACATACGTTCATGCCCTTCGCCGTTCCAAAATTGCTTCCGCTGCAGGCCGCTATCCAAAGAACGCAAGCTTCGGTCGATCTGTCAAGGAGTCCAACCTGCAGCAACCAGCAAATATCCTTCTTGTTCTACATCAGACGCCCTTATATTTTATATATGCATTCAACGCATTGTTTCTAATTAAGAAACTTATGCGACTAGTAAGCACGCAGTAATGCTTCGATGACATCTCAATTTATAAGTGACATATTAAAAATGAAGTAATGACATGTTTAGCAATACCTTTGTTGATTAATTTTTGAAATAAATTCTTATTGCGCAAGATTGTGGGCACACTTTAAAATATCCAGATCCGATATCACACATAAACAACATTATTATGTTAATTTTCATTTCAGCAAGTGGAAATGATCGAGATCCTAATTTTCATTACATTATAGTTACATAGAAATTATAATTACGGACACATAAATTGTCTCAGCCTCGTCGAACCATTTCATCTGCTTCCTAGATTAAGATTTTTCATCCAATTCTTACATTTGTGTTCTCCTAATTATAATATTACGCTTCAGTTAGATATAGGATTAACTATGAAATAATGTAAATTATGAAAAAAAAATAAATAATGTAATCCTCCAATGCACACAACATTTGTCGCAGTTACCCTAAATATACTGATTGTTGACAAAGTTCATGAACGAGTAACTCGCGAACAGCCTCTTCCACAAGACATTTTAAAGTATCAATAGCCGAAATACTTCGTTCAATTCTCAGTGGTCAAGCCAATTTAGGATAGAAAGCCAAATTATTCAGACATAATTAACCTTTGAAGTCCGATTATTCCAACTCCTTCGTTACTCATTGAGGGAAAGCGTTACTCATAGTGACTTGCACAATTGAAAATAATATCAAGAGATGCATCAAGGAATTTGGACCAAATCATCCATGATAATAATTGATTATAGAAAGAAGGAACCAAGCTTGGTAAAATATTTTTCAGTTACTATAGAAATGCAACAAAATCACTCAAGCTTTCATCTAATGATGAAGAATAAATATATTTAAATGTAAATATAAAAATTCGTTTTGGTAAAATACTGAAAATAGATAAAGATAGAAGTAGATATTTTGAATACATCTTAAGATAGAATGTTTTACAAATACGTTCGTTACGACGCAATCTTAATAAAAGGATCTTTTATTATTCGTGAGAAATCCTTTTCCGCATTTTATTTCAAATACGAATAATATTTCAACGAGCTTTTGAGAGCTGACATTGAAATGTGTATGCAATCCTCTATAAAAATAACATGACAGCCGTGCATTCCCCTAATAAGCGTCCGTGAATCTCTACTCATCAACACGAAGCTTCAAGTAACAGTTTAGTTTAATAGTTCAGAAGTTCTCAGCTCATTCGGCGCTCGCTGCCATACGTCGCACGACATCGTTGCTATGACGGCAGTTCCTTTAACAGGAAGCGTCGAATAAAGAACAACAAAGCAATATAGAGGTCGCCGCTGGTCGGAAGTAATATGCAATAAAGAATCCTAGCATGATGCAATGATGACATAGGAAAAAATGGTCGACAAGATGTTCAGGCCTTGAAAATTGTCGTGCGTCGCTTGAAATATTTCTTCACTCGGCTTGGCAAGACATATAGACAGATCATGGTATCAAAACGTTATTTTATCTCTTTACATCGTTACGCGACACTTAATAAAGTTTAGTTAGAGAAATCACAGGTAGCGGTGATTGTCTGCAACAGATGGTGACTAAGGCGAGTCTTTTATCGTACATAGCTTAAATCATTACTTTTAACGTTTTCTTTTTCTCACCTTTTGACGATTATTTTAATGCAGCCAGAACGTTGCAAGCTTGATGAATCTTGCCATATAAATTGAGCATTATTCAAACAATTACTGTACTTTTGCATCCAATATAAAATTTTTGAGAACCCACTCGGTTATTGCTCTGCATCAAGCTTTGATTAAAATTGCCATATTTTGCAGTTTAAATCGCATGAAAAACATGTTTCATAATTTTGAGTCCAAACTCCAAAAGAACGAAAAGTTTGTGCAGGTACGAGACGTTCATAGAAATGTTTTTAGGGCGGGGAGGGAGATCTACGTTCCATGTGATTTTTCTATCGGTATAATTTAGACAACTTATAATTCTCTGAATGTTCTTTTTACTCTTACAATAAAATAATTGTGTGAGCTTAGAATCGAATTTCCAATAGACAGATGCTTAAATTTAAGGGTTTAACTCTGGTTTTATACAAAGATACTTAAATGTCAGTATCAAAGCCCGTAGAGTTTCCCAACCAAAGTGGTGCCTTTGGCACGAACAAAGTTCTGGAAATGATGGCGCTTCTCAAGGACGTATACCGCAACATTTTAAATGATGAGACGATAATAAGGTTCAACACCAGACTAATTGGTGTCAAAACTTTACATAACCGAGAGATCAGTAATTTGACTAATCAATAATAAATTCGAAAGTTTGAAAATTTATCGAAACATCGTACTAAACTAGCCATACGAGACTTGATATACATGTGCAAGTGTACTAGCCACGCTGATATGAAATTACGGAAACGCTTTTCTTTTTAATATAACACTTGAACTTTTATTTTTGGTTGGCACATGACGTAATTAACGATTAATGAATAATTTCCTTTTGTAAGGTGAAAGAGAA
Source organism: Hyalella azteca (assembly GCF_000764305.2). Taxonomy (NCBI): domain Eukaryota; kingdom Metazoa; phylum Arthropoda; class Malacostraca; order Amphipoda; family Hyalellidae; genus Hyalella; species Hyalella azteca. Next base: position 766,366 of record NW_025940147.1, read on the forward strand.
GATCAAAATGATGTCAGAGTATCGACAGAGCACCCATAAAAACGCCGGAAGCTGCAAGGACAGTCGAGTATCAGTTATGTGTGATCCAGAGAAAAGTTAGCACTTTAATGTTTTCAATTACTCTCTGGATCAAGATCAACTCCAAATTGTTTATCATTTAACCTAAATACGAAAAAATCAACTGAAATAAATAATAAATAATTCAACCTCGTATCAACTTGCCATTAATCAAAACAACGAAAAAAGGTTATCAGATGGGGCATATAGATAGAAGGTTGAAAATCTAGTACAGGATTTTAGCGATGCAACAGAGGAAGAGTTAGTAGACACCCCTGAAACCAAAAAAGAGAGTTTTTGGACAGAAGATTCTTTTAATGCTTCGTGTAAACAGACCAGAAACTATGTTCATCATAAAGAATTTCCAGCTACAGCTAGTGATATAAATGCAGAAAACATGAAGGTATTTTTGGCCATTTTTATTCTCTAAGGGTACATAAGGTCCCTCATAGAAGACTGTATTTCTGTGAGTTACCAGACACGCAAAATAAATTTCTTCCGAATTCAATTATCCGAGATACAAGCAAGCATCGAAAATAATGCGATAGACCCGTAAATATGAGAGCATCTCAAGTATTTAGATGCTTGCACTTCAACGATAATAAGGAAATGGATGGCGATCGATTCTACAAGGCGTGTCTGCTTCCTGAACAATTGAGCAAAGCTGATGGAGATGAGAAATATTGTGAATCCCGCAGCATTGATGAAATCATGGCTCAATATTACTGAAGACATGGTGATAATAAATAATAATCAGTATATTAGCAGGGAAATCGGAGAGATATGGGTTCAAGCTTCGGGCAATCAGAACGTTTGATGTGTCTCTCCAGCATGTTGAGCCATATTGTGGCAGTCCAGAGTTTTGAATAGAAATTTTGGTTTAGTTGTGAATATATGAAAAACTAAATAAAGGAAGCCTCGGGTTAAACCAGGTCCAGTTCCAATGCCGGTTGTGAATACAGTTCAGTACAACAAATGAATCATAGGACCTACAGAGGCTAAAGTCCTTACAATAGCGGCCGTGAATGTGGTATTCCTGTACACCCAGAGTATTAGAACCTGTCACACGAAAAATGAAATTCGTGTAGATAATACATGCAGAGACTCCAGTAGCTTATACTTTTAGTACTGATGATTTCTCTTTATTGTGCCTGTACTTTTCTTTTTGCCACACAATGTTTTTTATAGCAGGGTAGCAAGTATACTTGCCGGTCTAATTTAGAGTTATTATAAAAAATTTGTTCTCAACAATTCGTTAGAAAATGCCAAAATCAATATCTCTTTTAATATTATTCCGGGAATTATCGGCGTTAATGGATTAATAAAAACAAAAAGCTACACAGTCGTCAGATATTCATTGGTGATTTATTTTTCAAATTGAGCACAATATTTACAATTCAGTATAAGATTTCTACAAATTTCATAACAGTACATTTTATTACACATTTTCACAATTTAATAAATTGTTATTACGATTTATATAACCCGATATTTATTTTCTATCGTTCCGAAGCCACGCGGTGACCCTCGGTCTGCAGCACAGGGCCAGCTGAGATGAGCGCCGAAAGCGATTTGGCTGCAGTTATTTATCTTGAAGTAATGGGCAGCGAGGAAAAAACCTTGTTCTTCCTTCCAGGGCTGTCGTAGAGGCGCTGTGTTCATAAGTAAAGGCAATATAGCGAACACAACGACATGCGATTACCATGAGTCTCGCAGCACCGACATAGACGGGCCACATGGTCCTAACAACGCCGCTCCTCCAACACCGTTATGACCTGCAGCAGACGAGACTTCGAGACATGGAGCGCAAGTGAGTACTGCAATCGGGTGCCTTGACTCGATAAAAATTATTGATGAATGTTTAGAGGCATAAACCGAATGGTTTCAAGCATTCTCTAGAATATAGAATTTGTTTTTCATTTTAATTTACGACCGATTTTGAAAATGAGGAATGTAAAGGTGCAATGAGTATTTATACGCCAGTTAACTGACATGATGCAAGCATTAAATTGAAAGCGTCATTATAATACATTCTAAAAATGAACAGCTGGAATAGTTTTGTAACTCACGCGCATCTCATTTTTTGGAGAAGAGAGGCGCAATATCCTGGAAATTTCAAGATTGAACGAAGCTAACGATGAGGCAATTCATGAGGAAGAGGCTGGGACAAAATACTAATAATACAAGTCGCTGGAAACTCAATATCCCGATACCATTACGTGGTACAGGCTTCCCGATTTCGAAGCCAAGCATTGGATTTATGTAAATAAAATTCGTGAAGTTTACAAAGGAAGGCAATGAGAGGCAGCGCATCAGTAGCACAACGCTCGGCTATAAGCGGCCAAAGTTATGACGGAACACGAGAGCTCGAAGCGCTCCAATATCGCCGCCCTAAAGTTAAGCGAGGATATCAATCGAACCACAGATGAAGTTGCGGAAGAAGTTAGAAGCTTTGTAGCAATCACGGAACATTGAACGGCAACTTCAATGAATTGCGGCGAAGCTCAAGCGGCTTTTAGATACAACGCTCAGCAAAACTTCCGTTGATCAATCGAGGGCAAGCTTTAGTCTTAGAGGCAAAGTGCCTGCCTGTTGAACTCTAGTTTTTATGTGCGGAAGAGAATAAATAGCGAGTATTGCGCCCGCGGTGAACTACAATAAATCACGGTATATAATTTGTGGAAAAACATAGGGCTTTTACGATAACGTCAACATCGTGGCATCGGCAGCTCTCCAACAACATGAACTGAAAATAAATTAATGTTTTACTATCTCCGTTACCGATGTATTTAAAAGTTATGTCACACACTGTGAATAATTAATTGAAAATAAATACCGTACATAACATATAAAATCAATACAAAGTCAATATCCATAATATTGATAGATCGTAAGATAGGACTCGAATTCTGATTAATCTATTCCATGCTGATTACTCAGTACTGATTAATATCAACGACACGCATACAGATAATCGTTAGATGATATCGTACACACTGATGAATTTGAAGACGTTGCTATATACTGACACAACACTTGTTAATTCTAAGACACAAGCTTACTGGTCAATCTATTTACTTGCAATCGTACACTTTAAACAATATAAATATTAAAACAGCTTAGCTCAAACTCGGACGAATTTATATGACTCCCGTTATACAAAATCTCGTTGTTACCTTTCAAACTGATTAAAGTAGTGTTGAGAAAGTTTAAACCCACATTTGACATGGAATTGTTTTTTCGAACGAAAATATATTTCAACTAATAGGGACAAAAGTATATATACATTAATAGCCCCACCCTCCTTCCTGCTGTTTCTTAATGCCTAATGATATCCCTATAAGGGCAGGGTGGCCAGGGTGGCCATGCAGTGGTTACAGATCAGAGTACCAAGACTGGCGCAGAGAGGCGCGGGTTCGATCCCAGCTCTGTGCGCCAGTTTCTGGTCAGAATCGGCAAGGAGGCCGGGCGGTTAAGCACAGCAGAATTGTAGCAGTGAGTTACGAGTTCGAGACCACAACGCTGTGAATGTTCCCAATGTTAAGAATCGGCGACATGCCTACGGCCTACGGCCTACTAAAGGCTGGAACCGCTATTATTTTATTATATTATTATTATAAAATTCTGAATCCAGGTAATGTCTCGACATGCCAGCTACGTATTGTAAATATGTGCTCAAATAGCCTCTATTGAACTGAATTGGCTAACCTCAAAGACAAGAAAAAACAAGCATCGAAAAATATCAAATAGATCGTCATAGAAACGGCTCAATCGCTCAAAAAACAATGCAATGTAAATTCATCAATATAAAACTTCGGAAATCTCTACAACCAGATTAGCGTCTGTACGCTGGTTGAAACCCCGGTTAATTCTTAAGTGGGCAAATTCAATAGCCAGTGCCTGAGTAAACAAGCTATAAGACATTATCACTCCACACGCTAAATTAAAGAGTGAAATATTATATTAGAGCGTGTAAGCAGAGACAGCGGCATGCGAACCGACACGTGAAGTTAGAGTCAGTTTTGAAGGAACTCGGGCATTTCACGCGCGATAAGAGATATGCGCTGAAGGATACGCGTGATGAGAGATACGCGTGATGAGGGATACGAGTGATGAGGGATACGCGTGATGAGAGATACGCGTGATGAGAGATACGCGTGATGAGGGATACGCGTGATGAGGGATACGCGTGATGAGGGATACGCGTGATGAGGGATACGCGTGATGAGGGATACGCGTGATGAGGGATACGCGTGATGAGAGATACGACGCGTGATGAGGGATACGCGTGATGAGGGATACGCGTGACGAGGGATTTCATTTCGAGCAAACTAAAAAAATTATAACATGGCCGTTGATCGTTTGGTATATCAATAAAGCGAGTGTTTATATATGCATCACGTTTATGTTGACTTGCGTAAATTATTTCAATAACACGTTGACTATGTATTGGTACAAATGCATACCACGAAATGTATTTCTCCAGGAGGTAGTGGTACATAATTCAGGTTGCCTAAAATCGGCCAAATCCGAGAACAAAAAAGGCCAAAAAAGACCGATAATTCAATGTATACTAGTTTATTTGTAGGTTCCGCTATAAAAATTCCATTTATTTTCTTTTTGCAGTTTTTAAAATTTAATTAGGAAGTACCCCTATCACAAATTTTAGCCGGCCAACGCAATTAAGAAAAACTAAATCACGGAATTTGTCCGGAAAATATGACCATCTGGCAACCCTGCTTAAAAAAGTACAAAAAATGAAATAATAGTACAAGATGAAGCAATCGTAGTCAATGTGTTAATTGATTACATTTTAATTCAGGCTACTTTATTAGACTGATAGATAATAATAGATAACACACATTCACCGCTCCGTCCTTGTATTGAACCACCGCTTTAATGTAACCACCTCGTTTACCGCTTGTATTGAACCACCGCTTTTAAAAGTAACCAATCACATGCCAATTTCATGCATACTGAAAGATCTAAATATATCGATTGTTAGATCTACTTGACCAACTTCTCGACTTTCGCCAGTTGACTTGTCAGTTAGCTGATCGTAATATTCAAAATCAAGTCTCGTCCATCCACGAGGCGGATTTCTGCGCAATACTCAAGACAGAGCATCCCGACACTGGGAAGTCTCGTCGATAACTTAACTCGACCACGAACGACTAGGCTCAGTTTTCGTGGCACACGCACCTCTGAAATATGACAGCCGTTAGACGGGCAACCAAATTCAGACGGCGTGCAAAGTTGCAAATGACGCGATCGGTTTCATATTGCGCAGTGACTGAGAGCCTTCACGTCTGCCGGGAATGGCATCGGCACACGAGATATTCCAGAGTGAAGGGATCCGACTCAGGCAGATGGGAATGTTACTTCGAGAGAATTTCATTTATCTCGTTGCTTAATACGGGGAAACACGTGTCAAGTCTTCTAAACTTGCTTGAATTCAAGAAACTAGCTTGTATTCAAATAAGTTTCAAGCTTGTAATTCCGGGTAATACTTATAGGTTCAAAAATCCAGAACAACGGAAATTTCTCGCAGCTAAATGATCGTTACATTAAAATTGTACACATTGATAAATGAGAACCAAGTCAGTTTACCAGATGAGTGATGAAGTCTTGTGTCACTGTTGTTCAGCCTCGATCTCGATTACATTTTTCACGAGTTCGCTTGTTCAGATAATGCCAATTTTGTAACGTGGTTGATATCCACGAAAAAAACAAATATCCATGACCAGAATTAATGATTATAAAAAATACGAATCCATTTGTTATCTAAAGTTCACATTTTCCGACTATCAACAACAGCAGCCAACTACAATGTCTGGAGGCTGAGAAGCACTTGCAATTCTCGGTTATATTATTGTAATATCGCTTTATATAACAAGCCAACTTAAATATATTATTCACTGTACAACAATGAAGTAGTATCTCCCTGATATGACAAGCGTTCAGTTTCGCAGCCATTAAGAGCTCAACTCATAGATAAAGCAGAATGTCTATGGCCTGGCAGAATAGCTGAACTTCTGGAGATAACTTGCGTGGCAATTCGAGCGCACCAACTGAGCGTCTCTACGTAAATGGCGCGGCAATCCGCCGTTTTTACGACCGCCTCTTCGCTTCATTCCTCAACACTCGAGACGACGCACGACAATCCTGAGAACAAGCAGGCACATCAGCACGCGCAATATTTATGGAATGACGCTGTGCTTCACGCATGACAGGGCGATAAAACTTCAAAGAGGGCGAATAAAATCAGCACGGGAACAGGCGTGATCCACCTTACAAAATATCAGCAGACAATACACGTGTAAGTGACGGCTACAGAGGGGAAGCTTCCTTTTATACTTTATCATCAATAGCCTTCAAGTAGCGAAGGTAATAAGTATTCCAAGACTGAGAAGTATCCAATTTTTGAAGACAAAAACTAATTCAGCACTAAGGAAATGAGTTATTATCAAATATAAATAATAAATTTAAGAACGTCAATCTTTTTTTCTGAAAATTATTTAGTTATGCAGTTAACTACAATTTGGCTATCTGATGATAAAAATATGAATAGCAGAATTGCAAGATGAAAATACAGTTGCATTCACTCCTGTACAGCGGCAGCCTGCAGCATTATTATAAGTATAAATGTGGACAGCTGCAAGGCTAAAGAAAATCATCACAGAAGTAATCTGTGATTTATGACACGAGCTTAAAGTCAGAGGCGACGGGCGGCAGCATGAAAGTGGCCCGCACTGATGATGTTGCTGCTGCTGCCAAATAAGTTATCTTCACCGCTGCTGTACCGGCCGAAGACGTATTTGTTGCAGCTGCCATACAGCTGCGCAGCTATACTATTGCACAACTGTCCTTACTGATGATGCTGCGATACAGCTGCTGATGTGCTGTCGCTCTAAAGCTGCTGTCCTCACTGATGATGCTGCTGCTGTTATACTGCAACGACAATTACTGATGACGCAGTTTCCAGCTGCTGCAGTGGCTGCTGCTCTTGCTCCAGCTGCTGCAGTGGCAGCTGCTCTTGCTCCAGCTGCTGACTCCACCTGCTGCAGTGACTGCTGCTCTTGCTCCACCTGCTGCAGTGGCTGCTGCTCTTGCTCCACCTGCTGCAGTGACTGCTGCTCTTGCTCCAGCTGCCGCAGAGACTGCTGCTCTTGCTCCAGCTGCTGCAGTGACTGCTGCTCTTGCTCCAGCTGCCGCAGTGGCTGCTGCTCTTGCTCCAGCTGCAGCTTCTATAGCCAAACTTTGGCCATCAAGTTCCCCATAAAAAGCAAGTCAATTTCCAGAGGTAGAAGAAGACCATAGAAGGCAGGACGTTCTCCCTTAATGATTGAATCCTACTGCTTAATTAGCCAAAAATATGGAGACAAATTAATAACTTCGGGAGCGGGGATTGTATAGAATGTTCTACCAATAATGTTGGCGTGCTTTTTACGTGCTAGATACAAATTGGAGAACGTAACTAGGCAATATCGAGGGAGACTTGACAGAATAAATGCTACGGTTTTGCATTATAATTACTATCAGCAATATTGACTACTAGTTATACTCCTCGAGGATTAAGTACTTATAATACAAATGTCAATATTTTTATTTTGTTTCAAGAAAATTTAATGGACAAATGGAAAACTCGTTGTTTAAGGAAGCTTCTAGCAAATGAAGACGGGACCAAGCCTAACCCCATTTATAGCTCGCTTCTGCGTTGTAAAGTCAAAAAATACACTCAGCAGGTCATGATTAATATTAAATTGAGCTCAAAATCATCGATTGCAACGTTCAAAATATTTGCGACAGCCTCATGATTGAGATCGTTAAGCTTATGAAAAAAACTATCAATAAATTGTCAGAGAAAATTTCCTCCTGCCGCCCCTAAAAATTTACAATTATGTTGAAAAAAAGTTTTAACTGAATAGAAGACCTTCCTTAATTCTTGACCTAGGAAGCAATTCCTGAACTGTAAGCATAGACTAACGCAGCAGTACGCGGACAGCCTGGCAGTTAGGAGCTCTAATGCAGCGGTTAAAAGGCTGCAAACCCGCGCCCAGCCCTCACTATTGCCCTCAGCCCTCACTATAGCCCTCAGCCCTCACTATTGCCCTCAGCCCTCACTATTGCCCTCAGCCCTCACTATTGCCCTCAGCGGTGCCCTCGCAGCACCTCTGCTGCTGCATGGGCACACAAATATTTACCTGAGGAAATATCTGTTATTTGAAAGTGAAATTAATGAGCGTTAGCATGAAAGAGTTCTTTACGGAAGTGTCACTCAAGAATTATCTACATCATACATAACAACCAAATACAACACAAGTATGGCTATAAATACATGCAAATTGGTTTGCATGTATTAGAACGGTCCGCATATTTCATTTTGGAATAAAATTGGTAGAAAGTAATTTACTAAATGGACGACTTCATCAGTAGCCAACGTTTCGCAAGTCGGTTGTTTTTTCATTGGAAATGCCTAGGTAAGCTGCGATCATAAGCACGACAAACGTGCGTGCGGTGAAGCCGCGTTAACGCTCCGTAATGGCCGCCAACTCTGGCAGAAATGCCCTCTTCACGGACCTCATTGTAAAGGTGATGGGCTCCAGACTTGCCCTATTCAATATTATACGCGGATTGTATGAGGCTATTCCATAATCGATGCTAACTTTCGTCTCAGTTCAGACTTGTCCCAAAAAATACAAAAAAAATCATTTTTTATCGATAAGTTCTCATTTTCCAACATCAACAACAGCCAACTACGAGACATGAAGTATTATGAAGATGACGGCATGAGGGCGCTTGACGAAATTCCTCAAATTTTGAGATCAATTTTCAACTCCTGAATTAAATATCAAATTACAGCGATCCATTGCTGTTGTGTCTGAAATCAAACACGTATTATTGTCACTCGTTTTCCTGTTTCGCAAATTAACAAGAAATTTAAAAGCAAAAAATTTTCCTTAAAAGTCCATAGTATTCTTATAGAAAACGTTCGGAGTCCAGCTCTATCGTCACTTCGAAAATTCTAAAAAACCGCTAAATTCACAAGTTAGCACAATTGAAATTTAAGGAACCGAAATAAAACCAATATTTACAAATAAAAAACAAAACAAGAAAAAACTACGAAACCTATCTATTCACAATCTTAAGTAGATATGAACTCAAGGCCGAATTCAAACCTGACCCAAAGTTAAAAAATGTACAAGGATTCTAAAATACGCAGATCTGAGGTACCGGAAGTAGAAGCTATAACACCTTGAATTAAAAAACAGGAACATTAATTACACTGCTTGGCGGGGATGCGCACGGCCGAATGAGAGGGGCGTGGTCCAATCCTACAACTCCTGCCCTAATGCTCAGCGACATTGGACTAAAGTTTGCGGGACGCGCATAACAGTATTGATGAACTAAGGATGATTGCATATGAACAAGAAGCGTGTCTTGTATCGAGCGCGATAGTAAGAAAGTGGTTTATAGTTTTTTCCATACTTCGGCCCTGCATCCGAAGCTACGTCAAGTTAATTAAAAGTCTTGGTAACGAAATACTTTTTATTAAAGGTTTATATTTAGACAAGTTTTCTTTCTAATTTTCATTCGAATTCGAGAAATGTTGGAATTAAAGAACTAAAAACATGAACAGCTGCGATCTCTGGGCAAGGTTTCACTGGCTGATTACAATACAAGAGGAAGTCAACCAGCACATTCAAGGCGGCTGCTCCTCTTCTGCGGTTAACACGAACGCCCAGCCGAGGGAAGAAGCTGTGATCAACGCGCGTGTTAGCCTCAACGTGCGCACACATCAGCCCGTCGTAACACAACAGTCCCAATGAATTTTGTAAATTATCTCTACGGAATTACAAGCATTACATCAATGAAGCTTGCGGCGGAAGTTTAATTAAGAAATCGCAGATGAATGACGAAGAGATTAAATGTATTTGGCTGAACTAAATACTAAATGTATTTGGCGACCCATGTATTTGGCTGAACTGCACTGACAAGGCTTACAAAAAAATCGAAATTATTCCAAACCTTTTCTCTCTATTAACGCCAACATTACATAAATTTAACAGAAACGGTGTTGGCTTCGTGAGCACGTAACGCGGAGTGGAAGCAGTTTCCCGGCACAAGCATCGACGCTGGAAATAAATATTCTAAAACATTCACAAGTTTTACGTTTATACGAAGTATGAGAGAAATTTACACGGCCGTTAGCGGAGCAATCCTCGCTTTGGGACCCGAAAGCCAACCGGGTTTGTGCAAGTATCGCAAAACGACAGAACAATATTATTCACCAGCTCTTGTGAGCCATAAAAAATTATTAACAAAGGACTAGCCTATTCCATTAATGCTCACAAGATGCAATGTTGACTCAATATTCCAATAGGATGTGCCGAACTTTACAGTCTTGTCAATTCTATTGTCGGTCACACCAAGGCATCGAAAGATTTTTACGGCCATCCCGCTATCATGGCTCGATCAGACTCAAGTAATAGAGCCCAAAAGTGTCATTTTCCCTGAATTACTCGCAATACATGCTCGCCTTTAGATATTACACGAAGTATATAATCGTACAATCATGATCTCCGCATCGTGTGAAGCACGTATTAGATTTAATTATACATGGCATATTGTTCAAGACGCAACTACAACCGAAGCTTTCCAATATATTGTTATTAGGTATATTGTTTACGGCAGGTGTGACTTTTGCGGTAGATTCGGGGAAGCAATCATGGCGCGAGAGCTGTGCCATTGTGGCCTTTATTGCCACATTTGTCGGGCGCTTGGGCGGTCGTAGCAATCTAACGGCACAGTCGTCGGAGAGACACAAGACACTTCACGCAGTCACGACGATCCTCTGTACACTTTAACTTCTGTACAATTGTAACGGCTTGCATTTATGGATATCATGGGTGACGTGGCTCAATGATTCAACGTGCTGGGCTGACGCTGAAATGTGACAGCAGAAGTGGAGAATCAAACATGTTGCAGGAGTATAGTGATGCTCTGAACTGGAAAATTTGAATTAAACGGCACTTAAGGAACTTCAAACATAGATTTGAATTTACTGTTATATAAAGGTTCATTATAATTTAATCTGGTTCTTAATAAAATCTTTGAATATCCAAATGGTCGGGAAGATAAATTTACTTAACTGTAATTTATTTTTTTTAAATCATCGAATACAGTTTCTTTGAATAAAGTTAACTAAAAAATTTAAAGATAAAGAAAGCATAAAGAAAAACCCTAATCTGAAACTAAGATTTATAGTTTCTCACCCGTGATGCTCCGTGCAGCTAAGCAGCCTCACTCACCTGCGCAGAAAAAACATAAGTGTAGACGTGACATCACTCAGGTTCATTAAAAACTACCCGACTGCTAAGTTATTCATAAATATCATCACATGCATATTAGAATGTATATTTACTGGCGTGTGCTATTCTATGCAACGAAGTATGCAAAACAATGCTAGTTGCCGATTAGAAAGACAATAATTGTTCGTCGGCATTATACTAAAAATTGGTGACGTGTGCAATGGGAATTGCAGGGTTGCAGACTAATAAGGTCACATGCATGGCCTTAGGTATAACTATTAACGTCATAAATATTGCGATTATACTTCCGTGCATTAGATTAATCTCATATGAAGTTAGCCCGCACGTAACTTGATAGTTCATGTTTATATACTGGTGCTGGGCATACTTTTTGCTCAGATTTTTTATACTCTAAGCCGAATGTCACGAGTTCATTGGTGAATTGTGCGCTCTTCAGAATAATGTGAAATGTGTGCTCATTTTGTGATTAAGCCTCACTCAAGTGATAAATTAGCCATCAACAACACAGGCTCGTCTCAACTCAAACTTAATCCTCAACGGCTTGTTTAGCAGCATTGAAATTCCGCAGTAAACTTCGACGTTTCATTCTGCAGAGAGACAAACACTTGAGAAGAACGCTTTAGCCTAGCGAGGCGCTCTGTCTTAAGCAGCCAAGAACAATTGGTCCTCGTTTATAACTGTAACAAGGAAGACAAGGAACAAAGCTCAACTTTAGTTGTAATTGCATTGCAAAGTATCTGCGTAGAAGCAAGACTGCCGGCATTATAAATTCTATCAAGGAGCATATGCCAAGAACATTGGTCCTAATAAGAAAGTGGTGTTAATTTACACAGTAAAGCTTCTATGTTTATTGTATTGTACAAAGGTAAAGTTGATAGAAGCTCATAGCAGAGCGACATCTTTCTAACATTTTTATCGCAATTTACGTTGAAATTTGTGCCGTATTCCAGATAGTGTTTATTTAAGGAGTGTTTGCCGCAGTAATTAGGTTGAAAACAACGCATTTCGTGGAATGCTTCTAGGCAAATCTGAGGAGCTTTTAAAAATTTACTTCCAAGTTAACACATTTCATGGCGGTGCAAGCTGTTTTCTGATAAAGATTTGCATGTCAAGAAAATTATTTTAACATTCATTCATATTATCTGTTAAAATGAGTAATTTCAACTGGAGGATCTCTGTACTAAAATTTACTCATTAACTAGTTTGCAATGGCACTTGTGATAACGAAATTCTACTAACACAGTTTTATTCTAATAAGAATTAAGTAGAACGAAAGAGATATGAAAAAATTCTGTCAGTTGTTATTTTATTCATAAAATTTAATTCAAGCAGAGTCGAGAATTTTCCTTACTTCACTCTCTGAACAGTCGTAAAAAAATTGTATAGGCCCAGCAGCCCGCTTCAGCGGCTTTCTTCGACTCTTTGTTCTCGGCCACTGGGCAGTTGGGACGACGGCCACAAATTTCCTGCCAGGATGGACAGAGTATGGCGGCTAAATTAGGCTCGTCTTAAAAGATATGTTTCATCTGCTTTCCTGCGCGACCTCATAAAACTCGATAAGCTGCGTAGACAGTCTACTGAGATCGCTTACTTCAATTCAACTCGCCTTTTATGAGAGGCATGTTCATTGTTCATTAAATTACATTGAAGTTTGCGAGGATTTCAAGTTATGAAATATAGTACCCTGAGCTCTAACCTAAAACACTCGCGTGTGTAACACAAATGAGGGCGTGAAACTGTAATAAAAACAATGAAGCAGTCGTGTGATATACTCAGCTGACCATTACAATATAGGGAAATAAATATAATAATAAATAGGGAGAAACTAAATCCTATAAACGTGAATGAGGGAACACAGCCAATCGACAGCTAATATTGGGTTTAAGAGAAGTAAATGCCTATCCCAAGTAAATTCTTCAATATATTTTCCAGCTTACGCTTACCGAAATAAACATTGAAATATTTATCCTTTCGTGAAAAATGGCTCTAAGTACAGCCAATGAAGCTGCCTTTGCAGTCGAGTCTCGAGGGCTGTTGAAACAAGACTGGGAGCCGAAGTTTTTCCTTTAATGGTCACGAACGCTACTTTTAGTTGACTGGGAAAAAATTTGCTGACTGCGGTCCCGGGAGGAGGCCCAAGTCCTGATTCAATTACCATCTCTCAAAGGTAAACCGGCAGCGAGCACAGCTCCAGTCCAGAATTTAAATTGAAGAACTTTCGCAAGTGTCATCGTGGAAGTTTTTAATTTTTCTTCAAGACAAGAAACGGCTTCATTAAGGCGCCAGAGTTTAGACAGGCCTGTATACTACACGAATGAAGTGTACTTTTGAGAGAGACAAACAAGTGCATGTCATTCAAATAAGGCAAGCATTTATTTGCATGATACATAATATAAAATGTCTCATCCTACACAACTGAAGTTCTTATCAGTAACAAAAGCAACTGCAGCACCTGTCGCCGCTACAAAACCGCTCCAATATGTTGACGACGTCCTCTACAGCTCAGCGTATGGACCGTGCGACACAAAGCCGAACCACACGGACTTCCAAGAAGACGATTTGGTCGATGAATGGGGATGATTTTACGTACTTCGTAATTTTGAACGAAGAATATCGAGGTTTCGTAACAATGTGCCAAGACTCGCGATGTACGCATTATTCATCGGGTTACGAAAATGACAAAGTTGGCTCAGTGGTTAAAGTTCAGAGTACCAAGATTGGCGCAGAGAGGCGCGGGTTCGATCCCAGCTCTGTGCGCCAGTTACTCGTCAGAATCGGCGAGGAGGCCGGGCGGTTAATTAAGCACAGCAGAATTGTAGCAGTGAGTTGCGAGTTCGAGACCTCAAAATGCTGTGAATGTTCTGCGATGTTGAGAATTGGCGACAGGCCTACGGCCTACTAAACGCTGAAACAGCTATTATTATTACTATTATTAATGTAAGATGATGAGAAGAGCCCACACGCAGAAGCCCGGCTAACATTTCAAGCTATCAATGAAAGAATAAAATCTGTTATTTATAAATGAAATTTTCCGAATAATTCGATGTATGAAAAAAACGAAGAAATAGGTAAATGCTTACAACGAAATAACCAATAATTTGCGGACTAATAAGTTATAAAATCCATGCAATTGTAGCATATTTTGTAGATTACAATAGTATATATTAAAATCGCCAGCAGAGGGAATTCTTCCTAAATAAATCAAATGGGCTTAGAAATATGTAACGGGACATGGAATTAGTTCATTTTGGCGCTCGAGGATGGAAGTTTTAATTAACGAGAATATAACTCGTAATTAGGATGAAATTTGTAATTAGGATGTAACTTGTAATTAGTTCATCGTGGATGTAACTTGTAATTAGTTATTCATCGAGAATTTAACTTGTAATTAAATCATCGAGAATGTAAATTTTCAAACATCGAAGTCTCAAATAATAATAAACGTAATCACGTTTATCACGTAATCCCACGCTTACATGTATCATTTATCCTAAATCGTATTGCTCCATGTAAAGCGAGAGCGCTTTCGAGAGTTTAAAGACGTACTGGATACGTTTCATTTTGAGCGGGCTTGCTTCCCACATAAGAAATGTAAAAAAAATGTGGTCCTAAGAGCATTGCGTTGCTTGAACCTCTTAAATTAAATTCCCAAGTGCAAGAGTTAAGGATTCAATGAGAGATAACAGAGAAGACAGACGCGTTCGCTCACCTGATTAGCGAGAATTTTGGAGCAGTAATTCGCGAGGTAAATTCCGTAAAATTGCCGACCAACGCTAAAACTCAATCAAAAAAAGCATGCACTGGGAAATGAAAAATGTAAAAGATAACATCATACAACCGGGTACATTTAATCTCGTTTATACTACGTACCTTCCGGGAGACTGAAAAAGGCTGGGTTTTCACTCGAAATTATATCTGAGGAAAAACATAGATTAATTATTTAATAATAATAATAATAATATCAATTTAATTAAGGTGTAATGAAAGGCTTTTAACCGATTCACACTAAAAATATCGAAGCAAAATCTCAATATCCGACATTTTGTCATCAATAAAAATATCTGTATAGAATGATTGTGTTTCCGAAAGATTTTTCGATAATCAAGGTAGCGCTCTCGAGCCCTTCGGACCAACGGAAAGTTTTTTATATCAGCAGTCAAGGTTCAGTTTTCAGATTTTTTAGGAAGATCTACCAGGGTACTAAGCAGGTTTTATTCTTTATTCTCTAACTTAATAACACACCAAATACCATTGAAAGACAAAGACGGAATCAACCGACGTTGTACCACAAACTCGAGTATAGAACTGGACAAACAAACTCGTAGTTTAACGGTTTGTCTTTTGCAGCAAAAGTTGACGCTCCGAATAAAGAATTCAGGCCAATCTCAAAGTTTTACAAAAGACGACTGAAGCCTCGGGCTGCTGTGCTTATCAGCAGCCACTAAGATCTCTGGAGCGGCCCTCCATAGTCTTCCATGTGCGATACAATCATGACGCTCTCGCATTATATTGTCCGCGAACATGGAATGGGAAAAAATATTTATTAAATTCGAAAATTAAGTCTAACAAATTATTTCTGGTGGTAGCATTGTAATATTGTTATCCACTACAAAAAGAAAAAACAATTGATCCAACAAATCAAAGAACATGCGTTTACGATTCTTATGAGTTAGCCAACAACTTGCAACAAAATCATTGGCAAAATACGTCATACCAATTCCACGTATTACCTTTATTCAAAAATTCAAATCAAAACTAGCAAGTGGAACTAAAAGAACTCTCTCGAGAAAATTTGAATTCGAGCTCGATCAAATAAGTTACTGGGATGTTTTCTCGAGGAAAGAGCAATTCAGAGCCGTCTGCATACATTGCAGCTCGCGGCCCGAGACGCGCGAGTTGCAGGCCATTACAGGAGCGAGCGCTTCAGGTGGAGCTCGTAGGCAGTGCTGCAATTTACGGCACGAGATAATCTACATAAAAACAAAGAAGATGCTGCGCCTAGGCTCGGATAAGAACCATTCTATGGAGATAATACCTATTACGCCGCGATAATCTATCTGTCAGTCGAGAGAACGCATGCTCGATACCATTCTTTAGTCTTCGTTATGGTCCTCTAGATAACTATAACATTGAGCTATGCCGGTAGATAGAGCGTGAGAACTGATTGATGTAAATTGAAAGTTCTTAGCTATCAAAATTATTAAATACATAAGCTAGATCAACTAAATGGCACGAAGAACCCAGAATTTTAAGGTGACTTTTGTCAGCATAAGAGTGTCACTGACACATTGATGTACAATTGCAGGAAGCGGCTGTACTCCAATAGTTCTATAGGAGTTTACTGTCGAAACATTTTAGAACAAAAAATTCACGCAGATCTGAAACTAGGTCAGCTTGCGTGAAGTAAATATAAAATTGAATTAGAAGAACTGATAGCTAATGATTAGTAAATGGAAGCAAATCAAAGCAATTATAAGCGAATCAAATCAACTCGAAACAAAAACGCACAAAGCAGCATACCAGATGAAAAGTTCAAATATCACGAAATCAAATTAGTTTCCTCCGGTCACAACTCATATTTATGGAGGATAAAAGCAAGCCGCAGCCAATCCTATTTTACCATGGCAAGAAAAATCAGACTTTTGAGTCGGGCGTCACTTGTAAAAAGTCTCGTTCATTCGAATGATATCAGCAGAGCAGGAAGAAAAATCGGCCGCTTCCCGAGATCCCAAATGAGGCTAATCTCGGGGCAAAGACGTCATGAGCTCAAAAATTCGGGTTATCGCGAGATTGAATGGGAGTCGCAGCGTGTCTAGCTGTAGAGCATTCACTGCAAGCGCAATCTGGCCAAGTGAGCCTCGGTCGCAAGCACCGCGCTCAGATCAATGTTCTCTTACTTCACTTGCTCAAATTTCACTGATAAATTCAATACGCATAATTTGTACAGGGAGTTAAATTCAAGTTTTTCAAAGAAAACGGTAACATAATATAAAATATTCGAAGAACAATCTTCCGCGGAATTACCATTGAATTTATAGTATTGCCATTCCACCTCTCTTGCTGTTTCTCCAGTGTATAGTTTCAAAAGAATAATAAGGGGCTAATCTGTTTAAATGTTTTCACTTCCTATCGTAATGAAAAACACTAGAATTGCCATTGCTGAGCAATGATTCAATTTCTGTTGACGGAACAAGTTCTTTAGATAAAATACTGTTCATTCCATTCGGTGAACTTTGCGGTAAAAAATTAAATAAAAATTGTTTGCTCAATTCCTTGGAATTCAGTTTGGAAGTTCAAAACAAAACGATTCCTCAATATTTCCACTGAAACTACTAATGAGTGCCATCCCGTTGTTCTACCTCAAATCGGTCAACAAAAAGAGAGACAATCATTAAAAAAAGAAGATGGAATCGTACATCACTCAAAAAAGTGACAATTGTAAAATTATAATCACAACACTATTTAAATTGCACGAAGATTTATGACATCGGCAAACCAGATCGACTGTCAACTCGCCCTGAATTAGAAAGCCATGACGGCGCATTGACCGACCGGCAGAAGAAAAATAATACATATATACATGGTAGGGGCAGAGGCACAATCGCTGTCCAGTCATCGTTATCGCGGGCCAGCAATCGCCGATATCGAGCGATTCGTCTATTTTTTACAGAGCTCCGAGTTCCCCGTTGAAGTTGCATCATAAAAAACTGCGACGAGATCAATCAGTATAGGAGGCATTCCCTTGAAGTGATGTTACTCTTCCGGATTACTTGTCAGTTAACCTTCAGGAGTATATCCTGGAAAATGTAATGCCAGGAAAGTCAATGCTTGGATTTACATTCAGACGCAAATGGTTGACTGCGCAAACTATATGCAATAAGTGTAATAACAAAGGATTAATGATAAGTAGAGGATATAAAATGAAAAAAATTTCATTCTAATTTCGCAGAACGTTTAAAAGTGATAAATTCTTCGTAATTATATCTGCTTACAATATTTGTGATACGAGTGATACTGCTCAACAATATGCCACTCGAGAAATATGACCTTAAGTTCACACTTGGCAGCAAGATGAAAACTTCGAATGCGAAAAAAGACATACGATAAGCAAACGGAAATGGACTACATACATAGATAACTACGTAATTGCATGAAAAGTTACAGTGGTGATTCATTGCTGGTAATAAAGTAATAAAATGTCATGGCTGATTCAGGTGGAAACTACAGTGACTTAATTGTGGCTTAATTGTTTGTCTACTTTCCTATCCGACGAGGGTTTTCTGCCTGGTAGTTTAATTAGATAAGAACGGCCAATAGCTTGCCGCCGATTTGTGACTTTTGATCAAGACTTTCAATGCAGCAATAGCCAGTGCATTGACTGGCCGGTAAGCCAGAGTGGAGGAACTTCAGAGAGATGGAAGTCGACTGGAGTTCAGGTACTTTAATAGGATTAGGAGGAGGGGCCATATGCTGGATTATTGGAAGCCAGCGAAATGCCAGACAAGATATCACCATCTAGTCGAAGACCATGAGATCATTAACAAGTTAATGGCAGCTATGTATTGAAGAGTGCATTAAGAAATCTATTAACGGTGGAAATTAACAGCTGACATTATGTAACTGCATTAAGATCTTATGATGAGTTTGACTTGATGAGTTCGAGTTTGGGACTTCCTATAGTCCCCGCTAACGCTGATGCGCCGCCTTCGTCGTCCTCTGTCAATAAAAGTCCGCTAGTTAATCATAAGAAAAAAATGTTTATCTATTATACCACAGATATGAATTGCACGTAAATTAGTCAATTGTGACAATGCGAAGGAAATGAGGGATCATGAATCACCTGAACCTGACAAAAGTAAGAGATGTTCAAGTATTTTTTGATCAACATCACTAAAGTTTCCCGGAAATTGAATACCAGGATATTTGAAAGACTAGTGACACGGCTTGGACCAAGTGAAAGGGCTGAGTAAAACCGCGTTTACTTCAATATTAAAGGTAAAAGAGTGTAATATTCATGAATTTTCTAATAATGTGGAATTAATGCAAATCATTTTGGTTTCCAATTCACCATTAATGTGAGCTCGCTGAGTCATTGCCGGTATTGTGTGATTGAGAAGAGCTTAAACCAATAGTCTCTTTTCGCTAATAATTAAGGTTCTATTGATAATTCGGTATGTTGACTTGATAGTCTTATAGGGTATGGCAGACTTCAACGTCATCAAATTGTTCTTACTTAACTATTTTCCAGCAAAATGCATCTAGTCTAAGAGATTTATTTTTTATGGATAGTTGGTTGATAAGCTCCGGCTTCTTGCCGGGCAACATCAGAAGTCATTCCAGTAGATACATAATTTTCACCGACTCGTGGAACCTCTCCAGGTCGTGGCCGACCGATTCCAATCCAAAGTATTACAATTCGTTCAAAGTTATGCACGTACGCTTCTCCGAGGCCTCATAAAAGTGCTTCAAAACCAAATGAATTGGGCCATAACTTTTAGTCCACGAATTAATCCTAAAATGCAGAACATGACTAGCATTTTCCCAGCGCATGTCAGTGCGTCGCCCTCGTGGGAAATCACGTTCGTTGGCCCAATTTAAGGGAGCCCATCACAGTGAGCGACAGAGGAGACACTTGTTTCGCCCACCACAGCTTGTGGCCGAGAGCCTGCGACCAAATTGAAGCTAGCAATTATTTGTTATCTCTTTGAAAATCGTACTTAAATGTTGCTTCTCTGAAGCAACTCGAGAATAACAACTGAAACGAACCTCATGACTGTAAAACTAGCAGACTAGAGACGAACAGACTAGTGATCAACAGACTAGTGATCAACAGACTAGTGGCCAGCAGACTAGTGGCCAGCAGACTAGTGACCAGCAGACTAGTGACCAGCAGACTAGTGACCAGCAGACTAGTGACCAGCAGACTAGAGACCAGCAGACGAGAGACCAGCAGACTAGTAATCAACAGACTAGTAATCAACAGACTAGTGATCAACAGACTAGTGACCAGCAGACTAGTGATCAGCAGACTAGTGACCAGCAGACTAGTGACCAGCAGACTAGTGACCAGCAGACTAGTGACCAGCAGACTAGTGATCAGCAGACTAGTGACCAGCAGACTAGTGACCAGCAGACTAGTGATCAGCAGACTAGTGATCAGCAGACTAGTGATCAGCAGACTAGTGATCAGCAGACTAGTGATCAGCAGACTAGTGATCAGCAGACTAGTGATCAGCAGACTAGTGACCAGCAGACTAGTGATCAGCAGACTAGTGATCAGCAGACTAGTGACCAGCAGACTAGTGACCAGCAGACTAGTGATCAGCAGACTAGTGATCAGCAGACTAGTGATCAGCAGACTAGTGATCAGCAGACTAGTGATCAGCAGGCTAGTGATCAGCAGACTAGAGACCAACAGACTAGTGACGAGCAGACCAGTGACCAGCAGACTAGTGAGCAGCAAGCATTAATTTTTGCATCCACCACATTCCTAGAGTTGTCACAAAATTCAGCGAATTTTTGAAGCACAAATCTCGCTCATTCCACCGTGACTTTTATCCAAAAAGAACCAAAAGTGGAAGCAATGGCGTTTAGTGAGCGGGGATGAGATACTTAGATACTCAGTGCGCGTGATCGGTAAACGATATTTTGTACTAGATGGCAAAGCGGTAACAGCTGGGAAATGTTTCATGCTCTCTGCCAATACCTTAACATGAAGGTTAACGTTCAATCGCTGTGAGCAAAGCTTGATCTTTGTTAAGTCATTATCGTGAATGGCAACGTTTGATCCTCACCGTCAATGCTTATTCCACGAACTATGAGTTAGTTAGTTAGTTTAGTGACCCTATGATTACTAGCGCTTCAGCTGCTAAGCAATCTCGCGCCGAATGTCACGTTCACGAACTATAAGTTATTTTCATTGGAAAAGTATGATTTGCACGATCAGAAAATAAGTTATTATCGGAATGTTCAATTACTATGTTTATGCTGATCCAAAATTCATAGACCGAGCCAGATTCCCGGTTATTGGTTTAAGCCGCGTCCAGCGGCCGGTTGGAGGGCTCAATGTCTCTGTGAAAGTACGTATTCCTGAGGGATGCGCATTGCAGCACCAACGGGACACTTGTCAGATCAGATGGACTGAGTTACGGGAACGAAATTTAGGGCATTTACAAGCAATATCTAAACATGTCATTTCTTGTACTCGCTAAGAAACAAAAACGTTGCGACAAGAAAAAGCCAAATAATCTCGAATGACCCTGATTTTTGAAGAAAAAGCACTGAAGCAACAAAAACCCTGTCAATATAAAGTTTCATTTAATTTAAATACATTTGTACACAAGTTTAACAACTGTGGATCAAAGGCAAATAATAAATGAAATTCAAATATTGCCTTTCGAAATGAAGTGAGAATGTCTTGCCTGCGCAAGTAGAAAACTAAAAATACGTTTCCACTGCGCTAAACTAATAACCAACTTGATGGATGAAGCTTGTCCGCACTCCGGTCTTGATTTTCGGAGTCTGTTGAGCCGTTCATGCTGATAAAAATCCCTAGCAATTTCAGAAATTAGCAACTTGAGAAAATAACTTTTTAGCGCATTTTCTCATTCATGGAAAAAATGCACTATTGTGCTCGCCATGTCCGTTCGTCCGTCTGTCTGTCCGTCTGTCCGTCCGTCTGTCCGTGACCTCAAGTTTTCGTCGACGAGAAAATGCGCTCTCTGTCACTCACTGCAGTGAGTACTGAGTTATATTTTTTTAATTTCTTCCGTTAAAAAAAACGCATTTCAGTTGACGATGACGCAAACTTGTTACGGTACTCGTTAAAATTATAGCATATTTAATGGCACGAGAAATTTTTATTCATTACAAAACAATGCGTTTATTCATCATTTGCAAGTAAATCATGAGAAACATAATGACATATTGGAAAATATTTTGAGAAAAAGCACGGTATCATTTAAAGCATTTCCAGTTATGAGCTGTTTACACTGCCATGGAGAGTAAAATTCTACAACCTATTTCTACATGCAGAATGAATCTAACCTCCCCATTGTAAATACAAGGACTTGGTGAAAAACACGAAACTGAAATCTAAAAATATTGGAGCAAAACGCGATTTAAAATTTAAAAAAAAACTACACTATTGCTATTCCCATTGCACAGTGCGACTATCGATACATACTTTCCGCTGTTCTTTACTCTTATTCTCATCGGCGTTACGCCCGAAACGCTGATGAAGGACAAACAAGGCAGGTAAGTTTATGTACACACCGCGTCGCGTCTGGTGCGTCTTTTGACCTGACATCAAAGCGTGTTCCAGTTAACGTTATTAGCTTTCTTTCGACGGCAAAACATACAGCTTCAGGCACTCGGCACGGCTCTGTACAGACGCTGGCACGGCAGCATAGAAACTCAACTGAAGAAATTTTTATTTCAATGGAGGAATGAAAATAACTAATGAGAACTCGAGACCGAACTACTAAAGAGAGGTGAACAGTCATAAGACCAAGACCAGATTAAAAAACATGGTAAGCATTGCGACGGTTAGCATGGTATGATACCGCGAAAATTTGTAGCAAAGGTGCAGCTACTTCCGGATTAACCTTTTATATACTGCCCGACATGAGTAACCGGAGCAATATTGTGAAAAGCCTACTTCCAAACAAGGAGACGTTCTAGTGAGCGCAAAATGACTTGCACTGATGGTTGCCGCCACGTACAACAACTTCAAAATGTTCTTTGTTGCGTACAAACGTCCTCAGGTTGCTACACTCAATAAGTTTACGTATAATTTAAGTTGAATGTTATGTTTTCGGAGAGTGACATACGGCGGTAGAGGTTACAAAAGATAACATTCATTTAAATTAAAATTATAAAATGCATCTGAACAAAACATTTTTCTTAGCATAAAAGGTCGTCGGAGTTAGACAAAAAATTGAAGATGTACGATTGTATAGGTAATAATTTTTAAAACTAAATAGAACTTTGAACTTGAAGTGTCAGTTCAACATAAGCAGATCAATATAAATAACAAAGAAGATGGAACTTGTTGAAAGCGAAATGTTAATTGAGCGTTCAACTTTCAACGAAATATTGAAAAAATTGAATTATTTCTAAAGAAACGGTGAAAGCTAAATTGATACTTTCTTTGATATAATTTCGAAAAAAATAAACCACTATACCGTAGAAATAAATTGAACCTTGGTATTCTTGGTATTTGTTTCGGACGTAGCGGTCACAGGCCACGATGGATCGCCGCCTCTGATAATTATCGCTCATCCGCCCTGACTTGGGGCAGCTGATGCACGATGCTGTTGCTTGCTTCTCGCCGCTGGTAAATATGAAATGCCAATACTGCTGGCGGCAGCTGAAGTGAGCCTTTAAACTGTGAGGAGGTAGAGGGCCGGCAAAACATTTTTAAAACGACAGCAATACCGCCCCGCTGTGGAAAATTAGAGCTAACCGGCAGACCGGCTAGCGAATGAACGCGGAAGTTCCATCAAAAGAAAAGCACGTTTTAATCTGCAGTGCAGTGAAAACTCCACCGTGTTGCCGAAAGGAGCCGAGCGAAAAAATGAATTGCTGGTTTTAAAAGTTTTTGAATTGGGAGGCAGTGAGTCTGTGATATCCGGTACAGTCATTTTATAATGTTCCTGACGTGGTGGACATTTCAGGCATATACCGAGACTGCAAACA
Organism: Hyalella azteca; assembly: GCF_000764305.2. Classification (NCBI taxonomy): domain Eukaryota; kingdom Metazoa; phylum Arthropoda; class Malacostraca; order Amphipoda; family Hyalellidae; genus Hyalella; species Hyalella azteca. The sequence continues at coordinate 790,455 of NW_025940147.1, forward strand.
TACAGTGGGGGGAAATAAATATTCGTACACTTGAAAAATCGTATTTTAATGTATGTAAGTACACAAACTTAACAGGAAAAGTGATTTAAATTATGATTGTTGCATTGTTTTTTGTTGCATTGAGATTTAATTTCTTTTGATAGTATTTTTGAATACTATGCGTCTCTATACATAATTTAAATCACTTTTCCTGTTAAGTTTGTGTACTTACATACATTAAAATACGATTTTTCAAGTGTACGAATATTTATTTCCCCCCACTGTATGTGTGTCGGTGCACCAAAGTTTATATACTTGAGGCGTTTTTGAAGCAGCGTGTCTTTTCAGCCAAATGTTACATAGTCAAGATATAAAAGTTAACTAAATTTTGTAACTCTGAACCTAAAGCAAGTCTTGGAGCAGCAACCTCTCCCTAATTAGCAAGTCGTGTAAAAATTTCATGCGATTCGTTGAAATGAGATTCAGATTATAGAAAAAAGTGAGCAGAATAGATGTACATTTTCAGCAAATCGCTAGTTAAATGGAGGAAGTATTATATAGTGCCCTTTCAATGTGAGTCACGGACGCCCAAATAACGATGATTTCAGCGTCGAAAATTTTCCGACTCAAATTTAAAAAAGGGTATAGTGAATGAGAAATACAAAACGCACGGAGAATAGTGAGGAATAATAGGAGAACCGGCAAGGCTATTCCGGAGGAAAAATATGAGAATCCACAGATTACATATTTACACTTGCCACCACATTACATATGGTGCCAAGTAACAACTTCCAGGAGATCGACTAATCAATGAAACGGAAGCAAAGTTCAATAAAATTCTCTTGAATGAATGGCTGAGAACCAAAGTGCCTTGATTATGAGATAAAATAAAAAAAAACGTAGTTTCAACCATCGTTTTTCTTGTTAGGATGATGAAGAACTGCAAGAACGAATTATCGAAACGATAAGAAAAAAATTTCTTTAGTGCATTAATGAAATGAAAAAAAAAAAACATTAAATGTACATTTATACTTCCGTGAAGCGGTATTCTTGAAATAGTTCTAAAACTGTGCTATTATTCCGCAGCGTAAGCTGATCAAGCTAGCATCACTCCTTATTCATGAATCATCAAATTTCAATAACTATAGGAAAAAATCGCGTACACATTTTGCGGGACGTCTTAGTCCAGCATTGAGCAGGAGTCATCATTGTCGAGCACTTAGAAAAATTGCTCGGCATGATTTACGCGGTGTTAATGTTCAATAAAATCTCATTAGCATATTGCATCTCGTTATGATATTGCCATCCATTAGGGAAGCATGCCCTGCAGCCAGCGAGGTGGGCAGCCATCAACACTGCATGCAGCTCCGCAACCTCAGGCATAATGACAATATTCTTTAGTGCAAGAAACCACAAAATGACGATGTTTTGAAAACTAATGTTTAAAATGGCACCACAAGATGGGAGACAATCTAGTAAGATATCTACATATTAATATCGGATTTACAAGTTTTTCTAATTCGAGCAACAATTTTCAGCCTTCAAAAAACAAACATCAATCTTTTGAGATATGATCTTAAAAAAGATTATTAAAATGCGGTCCTTCGTCAGGGTAGCAGAGTATTTTGAACTGGTTTGAATGGTAGCTCATACTAAGTAGGTATGAGCTGGTAGAGTAGAGTAGGTAGGTATGAGTAAGTATAGTGCTGAGTAGGCACTATAGCGAAATCACCAACCTCAGATTTTCCGTGTCTTAATTGGGTACATACTTTCTGAACCGTATTTATTGAGGAATTTAGATTAAATCGGGGAGAGTGGTAAAAAGTTAGGCGGAAGATTACAGACAGAATAACATGAAGTATTACTTCGCATGGAGAATTAAGGATTTAAATTAGAATCGTGTAGTGACTGTAGTCCAACACAGTATTGAATAGACTGCCAGTTCGAACTGCGAATACTCTGATAAATAAATATGATATAGATTTTATATTAATTTGGGACAAATTTTATACATCTCTGAAATATCATATCTCGCTTAGACATCTGAAAGATAACAATTTGAACATAATAACTATTTGCACAATCCGGGCTTCATTTTTAATTTCAACAAGCCAACAATTCAGTAAACTTGAGCACATGAACAGTTTAATTTAATCAGAGCAAAGGGAAAAGGAAACTAACACAAAATTCACAAATAATAAAGAATGATGATTCATGTTTACAGGAAGACTCGAAAAATTCCAATAACTGGTGAGCATGTAGAGCTGCTGAAGACACCGATTAGAAGGTTGAATATAAATGTATTTTATTAGCTGTTGGGCCGAACTCAACTCAGGACCTCGCTCGAAAAGAGAAATACCCTGAGCTTGCAGGCACGCTTCCTTACTTTGATTTTCCTTCAATAATTGACGAAAGAAGTTTTATCGTTGCGCGCCTAAAATAAGTACAGTTTCATTAACTCTGAAAAATAGTATAGAGAAAATTATCAATGAGAAATTAGGAATTCTTCAGAATTTATTCAAATATAAACGAAGAACTAGTAAACATGATCAGTAATAAATGTTGCGTAGGCATTAACACATTTTTACAGCAAAGATTAATATAAAATGCACGCTAACGAAGCAAAAAATGACTCAAGAGTCTAGAGCAAGACGGAATGGAAGAACCGAAGCTTCAACGCTCTCTTTACGGCCCGTCGATTTAATTGCGTACGGCAAATGCCTATGCCACAAATAACAGAATTGGGAGTAGATTATTTGTTATTAACTAATGTGTAATTCCCGGTAGGTATATTATTTAATTTAAAAATTCACACTCTTTCATTGAATTTTTGGCAAGCTCTTTACAGAACCAAAATCAGGTGTTCAGTCGAGTATATGCGGGTAATAGTTTGGGTAATAAATAAAATTAATCAGCACTTTGAATTTGGTGATAGGAGAAGCAAGCTAAAGAATACGACGTTTTGATCAAAACTTATAAACGACTAGATTGCAGTCACGTAAGCGCAAGGCATTCACACGTGAGCTAATTCACTCCAATGAAATATATAATTACGTATATGAAATAATTCAAAAGTATATAAAGTGCAAAGAACACTCGCCAGATTTTAGTTTAAGTCATTTCAGCACAATAATTTTAGTGCGAATAGAATACTTCAAACTTCAATTTCACAACCAAATCGTACTTTGAAGAAGAATTCACGAGAAAAGGTTCATCACACTCTCATGCATAGTTAATCATAGTGCAATTCCTCAACAAAAAATTACTCGAACTAAAAACTGGAAACGAAAGCAATTCTATTTAGACGGCCAACTAAATCACCGAGGTAAGCTCCCCTCTATACAGCAGATAAGTTAATCACTCAATTAAATATAAGGGGCTGCATCACGGATGATAAGTGGCGCACACTGCCAGGGACTACCCTGGGCCAATACTTTCAAAAAAAGTTAAGAGATCGTAAGTTCATCAGCCTATCATTGACGGCCTTTCAAGCATAATCCACCAATTATAGACAAAGAAAATTGAGCGTAAGTACTTACGTTCACTTGGCGAGTTTGAAAGTATGACCCCAGCTGTGCAGGGCAGCAGGACGAGCGCTAACGATGAACTAAGCGCAAGCTCCTAGTCTCATTGCAGCGAGTCAATGCATCGACCGCGCGTCTCCCAGCCTACAAATGTAATGTGTCAAAAACTTCCAGCTTCTGACCAATAATTTATTACCCGCCAAGATTCATGGATGAACCTATTGAATAAACTTGCTAAGCTTTTAATGCGAGTCGATTTTTATGTGTAAATTTAGGCATCAGACCAACTGATTAAATTACAATGAGACTTTACTTCAGAGATCTTGTCGTCTTTATAGGCGAGAATTTTTAATCCATTCTTTCGGTATTTAAAACTGACCAACAACAAATTCTATCGTTGACAGAACGTAAGATCGAGAGAAAGTAGACATTACAAATTCATGTTGTATAAAGTATAATTTTAGTTTGATGTAAACTAACAATTTTTGGACTTCTGCCTTGTCATTGAAAGGTAATTAGAGCGCCAGGGCTGGGAATGTGCTGGATATTATGAGATATGGACTCGCGCACAGCGAGGTTCGAACACAAGAGTGAGAATGCCCCAGTGGGAGTTCGTTTCTGCCGGTCAATGGCAATGCATGGAACATTTCAACATAGTTACGCAGTACGAGACGTGGCGTCTCCTAAGTATGCTCAAGAGTGCGTGGCGGCTGAGCATTAAAGCAACCAAAATTTGTGCCAATTTTTTTCTGACGTTTCTGCCACTCGGGCACAAACAGATGCTACTAAGGCATGAGTGGCGGCCGCGATCGTGTGCTGCATGATTCCGTGAAGCAATAGCCGTAAAATAATGGGTCATTGATGAACTATGAATCATGTATGATGCTTAACATGAGCATCCTAAGGCGGTGGCCGTGGACATATGGCGCTATGGCTATATGAGAGCCTGACTTGAAAGGCCGCTATATGCTCTCTCCAGCGTGATTGCGCACGGAAAGGACTGCGAACAAGTTTGAAGTTGGACAAAGCTGGCTACTACAGTTAGCATGCGCCAGAAGCATGCATTAACTATTCCGAAGAAAGGTCGTAAATAAATCTAGGGTAAGGCATCCCGTAGGATATCTTTACAAGCGTCAAACCGAGATTATAGCCATAATAAAAGTAGGGCTACGTTTGACGGTCACGTTGACACGTCGAAGTTGCCGCAGTACGGCTACTTAGAACAATAAGGCTGTTATTATGGTAGTGCATGTCGATAAATACGGAATGTAGTGTGCGACAAACGCGCCACTCTACGGGTGGCACAACGAATCAACGTCTTTTAGTACAAGAAGAATGTTTTGAGAGACAATTTTGAAGTAATAGAATGAACTTTTTGGATCGGAATAAAGATTAAATTTCAAAAGAATAAATATCAAGCTTTAAATCTATTTGCATGTCCATATGCATTTTCGTAGCATTAATTTTGTTCAATTTTGCATATGTATCTCTTTTGCCTGGTATATTTAAAATCTAATCAATGTTTCATTTAAACCTTCTTGTAGTTCAAGTGTCGTGATAAATTAAACTCCCAGAAATCCTCAATTCACAAAGGACCTCAATTATAACGCATTGCTTGCGCAATAAAATGATTAGTTTGATGCATGAAAATGCACAGGAATTCCGAATACAGATACTAAGTAAAATCAATAAAATTAACGAGAAAAGCCGACATCAGACTACGTCCTAGACGATAGTTGTAGGTATACGAGAATTCTAGAAGTCGGTAAAATAAAATATTTGTCATTGGATTTAACCGTTTTTATGACCTAATTGACTTACTGAGACACGATGCAAATCGCAACTAAAACATGGATATCATAAAAATTCTAACAGTTTCTTCTGTGAATATTCATTTACGGCATAAATAGGCCTATAGTAAACAACTTATTGTCAAATTGCTCATCAAACGAGCATCAGTACTGAGGAAACTTGATCACAACATAAAACACGAAGTCATTAATATCGACATGAAATACTAGTGTTTTTTATAGAACAAGGAAATGACGCATCGCAATGACCTGCTGACACGCGCGCCATCCTCGGCTTTCAGTTGGTATAATATTCAAATGATCGATACTTCTTAACAGCGCAGGACACATCACGTCGTCTAACCCAGGATTTAAGAGCATCGATTTGATAAAGGAATCCTTTAGGGTTTCATTGGAGATCACTAAATATTAATGAATTTCATAAACAGTATCACTATTGAGGGTGCTCATCAGTAATGTTTTTTTCTCGGCAGATAATGCAAGTGGAACGCGATATAAACAGAACAAAATACTGACATCCAACAACAGACAAGTTTCACATTCCTTTCTTACATCATGTGATAAACGATATTTGTGGAGTAATTTAATTATACTTGTTTATCATCAGCCTAAATTTGTCCAGCAAGAATCTCAAGCTAATAAGAACAATGTTTGATGGAAATGAAGGATGTCAAACACCTCTCATGATATTTATATTCAACCGGATGAACCGGATGAAATTTCCATATAGTACAGGAACCTATTGAAAAACGAACGCTACGTTTACAAACAATATAAAAGAAGTTCGCTTATCACGCAGCACGGTGGCAGCCTATAGCCGTGAAACGTTCGACACTCATCTATTGATCGCTGGTACATGCAACATTATGATGATGCACGACTGTTGGCGCTCAGTTGACAGATGTTGAGAGCCTTGACAGATGACCAGCTCACATTTTCTACTTCTCTCATCGACCGGACTTGCAGGGGCGACAATTTAGCAGGAGTGCCCGCCATTTTAGGCGTAGCTGTCATGGATTTGAGGCAGTGATGGATTGCAATGAAGTGCATAGGCCTGCGCCAGACTCATAAATCGCCGGAGATTGTCTGGCGAGTCAAATTACTGAGCAGCGCGGTCTCTTGTCTCAGCCTAGTCGTGCTCAGTCAAATGAGACATTGCACCACTAGGATTACGAGAGCAGTCTTTTCAACTTATGATCACACTTATGCGCTCTAGATCTCGTATAAATGTTACATTGAAGTAATATATATATGAATAAGTATGTTGTAAATTATGCATGACACACGTAACTAAAATTCCAAAATTTGAATTTTGCGGAAAACGAAAGGAATATATTGACTAAAGATTTCGCATTGTCTGGTCAACTGCAATATTTCTTACCGTAGCTGCTAATGATACGTACAGTTTTTTGCCCGTCAAGAAATATGTTGCTATACTAGGGATAGAAGCATGAAGGGAAATTCGCACTTATCATATTAAATTTGTTGCCGATATTGGTACATAATTTCCTATCCTAGTTCATCTTTGTAACAGCAAAGGGAATCAGATAGATTTATTTATACTGAATTCATTGCAAAGTAAAATGCTCATACATACTTGACAACGCTAAAAAATAATTAAATTAATTGCAACTCGCGGTCAATGCTAAGAAAAACTTGCGCACATTCGCCTCACAAGACAAATGCTGACGTTTGACCTCGGATGGCAGCGCTTGAGTCGTTAAGCTGCAGTTAAATAGACTTCTTAAACTTTCTCATGTCACAAAACTCGTCCAAGTCCAACAGAAACTGGCTGACTGCCCAAATCACAGACAATTACACAAAAAGCCTAACAAATTGCCCATTAGCAATTTGTCTTCATTAGCTCAGTGATGGGAAGAAGTTGCAAACGAGGCCAATATTTCTTTTTTTTACGCAGGATCGTAAATTGTTTCACGAGCCACCAAAAATATATATCACATGTGAGCAAGATAGCTTTTTTGTTCGTGAGTTAGTTTCGTGCGCGGTCAGCAGGATACGATGCCGACGTCAGCAAAATTCCATCACCACAAACTCTGGGCCGCAAACCTAGTTTCAGCTGCACATCATCTTGACCACCCAGCCGCTATACGGCGATGGTCAAGTTTTCCAGAAAAAAAAATTGCAAGGATTACTGAAAAGATATAAGTATTAAAATCACTTGTTTGCTAGAATCGCAAGTGAACCAGGAATTTAAAAGCAAAGAAAATACCAAAAAAAAATCACCATATCTATATAAGAGAATACGTTTCGAAGTCCAGCTCCATCGTCAGTTCATAACACAAAATTCTGTTCGGAAAAAGTACAGTCTGAACTGAACTTTTTCTGAACAGAATTTTGTGTTATGAACAGAATTTTGTATTATGAACTGACGATGGAGCTGGACTCCGAAACGTTTTCTCTTATAAAGATATGGTGAATTTTTGTGATATTTTCTTTGCTTTTAAATTCCTGGCTACTGAAAAGAGAATTGCGGGCAAAAATTGTACCGGATTAGTATTAAGATTCTTATTCTAGCAGTTTCCTAACGTGTAAATAAAATTTCGCGCAATGTTTAACAGACCTTAATAGCATTGACACGTATCAGACTTATGAAAGCAACAGCCTTACCACGCTTCAAGTAGTCTCAACACTTCCGACCTCAAATTGTGAAAATTTACGTTAAAATTTCAAATTAAGGCCTGACCGAATTCCTGTCATTAATAAAATGTGTATGCATTTATTCTTGAGGCATAAAGCGACGTCAAATGCGAGGTCGTCACGAGACTCTCCTCGGAATTATGTGATCGAAATGCCGGCAGTTCTGCCTGCCGTTCGGTAGGTCACAATGAATTCCAATGAATTCTCAATGAGGGCTTGAGACTCAAGAGAAAAGTCAATATTCAACGCGCACGGGGAAAGATTCGGACAAAAACATCACATCACACACAGAGAGGTGAAAGGACACACGAAACATGAGAATTTTATGATCACTCGGTCATACTGTTCATTAATTTACGAATAATGCTGGGAGCTACGATGCAAATCAAGCAGAGATAATCAAATTCTTCTATGTACCTGAATATATCAAGTCAAACAGTTCCATAAAACATTCACGCTCAATACTAACGAACTTGATCGAATTTTCAGCTTATCGCTCAAGTGGCGATTCATTTTTAAACGATAAACTGCAGGGTAAACCGATTATTTGGGCCATAAATCTTTTCATTAATTTGTGCAACTACAATATTACTTATTTTGTAGTTTAAAAATACCAGCCAATTACCACTGCAGAAGTAGACCACGAGTTGCGTCTGGGCTGAAACGAGCACACAATGAAGCGATGCAACGTCCGATAACTCGTGACGAGGGAAGGGAGTTGGATAGACCGATAACTAGTGACGAGGGAGTTGGATTCGGCCTTCAATTCGGACGGTACACAACCTCCATGTCACCGCTTCAACTTAAAGCGAAAAGTAACTAATGAGCAATACTAAAATATTCAACACAAACTCGCATCAGCTTCAAAATGAAGGCTGAGAACGTGCAAATATTTTGATCGCATTGCAAGTTGTTGGTTCGCTGATATTGAGCGGGTCTCAAGCTCAACATGATCGGAGTTACGCTTTACGCACTTGCAAGTTTGAAGTAATGCACATTACAGTCGTTAGCTAGCAATGATATTTGTCTGATTTTTGTACTGGTACAGTATGAAATACAAGAATAATGCGATATCACCTGGATCTGAAATGAAATGAAAAAATTCCCCAGTTCCATCAAGCATTGCTCGAGTATATTAAACATCAGATGTTTAATATAGTATCTGAATCTTTCATTTAAGGGGAGCGTCTACCCCAAAAATTATCTCGGCTATTTACAGACGGATCACTTTGAAACTTGGTACACATATGACACATATGTCAAATCAAAAAATAGACAGCTTTTATTCGTGTCAATTTTTCGAAAAAAATAAAAGAAAACGTGAAATTCTTAGAAAACGGCCAAAAAAGGGGGTACTGTAGAAAAGAACTCCCCCACCCGCCCCCCTTTCATGAAATGTCGTGAAATCATTAATCAACGTACAGATATGGCAGTGGTACCGTTGGATAGGGCAGAATGTCAGCTTTAAAATGAGTATAAAAACCGAAAAAGTGAAAATTTTCAATTTTAGGGTAGACGCTCCCCTTAAATGCATTGCTGAATTACCTTTGTTTCTTTAAACTAAACTAGAAGCACAGTAGCCAAATACGTCGTCCATTCAGTGAGCGAGACCACGATTAATTAGAACATTAGCGAGACACAGGAATGAATGACTAAACGAATTTCCTCATTAGTTTTGAAGCTTCTCTGAATTCTATAACTTCACGTAGCACCTGAAAGCAAACTTGAAGATTTATTTAAATCGACTCATTGACACAAATGATACGGCTACACGTTTGCAATTATCTTTCAACAAAGAATGTAATTAAGTCACGTGAAACGGGACTGAAAAAAATCGAACATTTGCGCAGCGTCGGAAGAATCTACACGTGGCTTCGATGGAAAAGTGACACGGTCAAGCGAGGACCGTAAAGGTGCGTAATTCTGCCCTGAGAACTCAATTACACAGCTTGTCGCCTGGGATCAATAATCCGATAAAGCAGCGACCAGGCGAAGGCCACATGCCGGCCTTACGAAGCCGTCAATTTCCGTTAAATTCGATACATTTTAACATCCTTCAAGTTTCTGAGAATATTTCAATTAATTAGCTTCACATCACAAACGTGACGGTTTCTAAGAAATTATCTTAGTCTGCAAAACTGTGCAATACTTTTTATCTGTTGCCAAAATTATCTCCAATTTCTTGCTATATTGAAAGTGGATCAATCAACGTCAGGGCAATTTAATCTTGCCAACCTTATAATGAATTTTTTTCAAAATACGGATACACAAGAATTTAAGCTGTTAACGTCATCCACCAGCATCGGGTTTGATGTTGGCGAGTCCCCAAGTTGCATACCAGGTAAGGTTAACGAATTTCAGAAAACCGTACGAATGTTCAACAAAATCCATTATTTAACCTTAACACGAAAATAATTATAAAATTCGACTAAATTTTTCGTACTCAATACACACGATAAGTTTGCTTGATGGCGAAACAGCGGTGAACTTTATAGGAGCTGTTAAGTAAATAATACAATGTAAAAATGCAATGATGTAAAATGCAATGACCGTGCAAAGAAGCGATCCCTGATAAGGATTTACATGTGATATAAGCCACACTGGGAGCAAATCAAGCCAATTTACCACCGCAAGCTGCACCGCCCTGAAAGGCTTGCAGAGCCTCGCCGGCTCCGGTGGCGCTGTTATTCGAGCTTCATCTTATAGGCTAATTCCGCGGGAGCCGCACCGAATTAGACGCACTGAAGAATTGGTTCAGGTTACTTGTTCCCGCAAATGAGCTCAAAGTGAGCACACAATATCAGAGATTCTATCTGAATAGAGAAACAAAGATTTTTGGTAATTTGGTACCAGAAATAAAGGAAATAAACTCGAGAATTACCTATTTTTAGGAGACAGCAATTCTGGTAATTGGGAACTTATGCGAGGTGCAGTAAATTCACTAAAATGGAGCATCATTTGTCGCTCGCTGTAATTGTGCACGTGAGCTAAAAGCGCAATTATTCAAATGATTCAGCCGGGGCATTTCGCCGTACATACTAACTGGGACGTAAGTCTTTTTCGACAAGCAGTGCGCTGGTCGTAAGCGGGGTCTATCATTTTTGATCCATATCACTGGATAATCTCGTCTCCTATACAATTCGGTTCAACGGGAACTTATCAAATATCTTGCATCACAGGCTGAAGTTTCAAGATCAAAAGACCACAAGTTGCAAAATTCAAACTATTTCGCCAATAAAGGAGTCGTGTGTTCAAGGCAAATTGCCAGGGCAAGTATTAAAATTGAAAATACTATGCCAGCAGCAAGCGAGCTGCGTTTAATGGAAGGATAATGATGCATTAGGCTTGGTAAAATTTGAGGGCCTGGCTAAGTGGTATGGTAATTAAGATACAGAGAAGCGCTCGCTGGCTGCTCAGCTTCTAACTTCATCTATTGCAGCGCGGGGACGGAGCTGTTTGGCCAGAGGCACACCAAATTATGCTAATAACATCGAAAATACTCAAGTGCCATTACCGGCACGTAGAGGATATGGTTACGTACGGCGATGAACGAACATGCTAGGCTCAGCTGCCTCCTGACGTCTTTGTTAATTTGAGCTCAGTAAGTTTTCGTTCGTTGCCTTAACTTAATTATAAAGAGAAATACGGATGCACTGTAGAAATTCAATTTGATTATTTTCATCACAAGCGATTTCGGTGTGATAAAAAAGACAAAAACAGTGAAGGCAAAACTCAAGAAGTCAAAATAAGAAATAACTGCGTGATTCTCTACAAATTTGAAATTTATCCAATAATAGTCAATATACCTTCGATTTCGTTGTCTTCAACAGAATCAATTACAACATGACCCATTCAAGACATACAATACCCAACAATAATAAATTTTTAATTTTCTTCTCATTGAAAAAGATAATCAGGGTGAGCAAACACGACGCAAGCCGAGCGCAGAAGGCGAAAACTTTGAGCATACCTCAAATTTATACTTCGAACCCGCTTCGCCTTGCTCTCGTACAGTACCTCATAAACAACAATCAACTTTCAGATCCAGGTGATACCCCGGGCACTTAACCATGCAGTGATCGTGACCAAAATGGTCACCTTTTCGTTCAGTTTCGTTACGATCGATTTCCGTAGACGTGGATTACATATGTAATCCACGCGACCAATGTAGGTTAAATAGCCTAGATTAGCTTTGAACTTTTGATTAGGCTATGCTGATAGTCAACGAACTCTTTTCCTACTTTTCAAACAGCAGTAAAAATGGTTTACATAGTCCTCAATGTCATTCTGCTACTTTACGGTAATCTGTTTTACTTTGTAATTAGCTCTGTATAACCGTACTTGTGAAATTTTTCAATTGCGCACGGTTTAACTTGCTACTTTGGCTGTTGCAGTGGAGGCAAAAGCTGCATGGGTGTCCGAGAGAATGCAAGCCATCTGCCATCTGCCCCAACATGCAGTTGGTCATTCTACGCAGCGAATATTGGGAATAGCAAGTACATCAAAAAAATCTTTAGATGCAAGTAGAGAAGACATAGTGAAGAAGAGAAAAGAGGTCATTCCTTAGTTTCCAGTCCTTTTTTTAGACACATTGATGGAAAAATTGTTTATGTTGCACTCAGACAGCTTAATTATTGCTGTGCATGCATGAGTCCATGAATGCCACATCAATGCCACGCATGAGTCCATCAAAGCCATTTCAGATCATGGAGAAGATTTAAGGGAAAAAAATGAAGATCCCTACTCTTTGAATACAGTCAAACTCATACTGAAGCGTTTGTAGCATTAGGCTGCGAGATCATTTCGGAAGTACATTTTCTCTCTGGCTGTGTGTGAAACATAATGGTGACCAAAAGTACAAAGTGACCGGTAAACTATCGGTACTATCTTCAAGTAGGGCCAGTAATTAGATATCCTAAACTCTTAATTTTCAATTTGCGTACATAGGTAGTTTAAGAGTGAATAGAGATTTTTAAAATGACATACAAGTGAAGGTCAAAACACGCGCATGTCCTAAAATCCGACGCTGACCTCAAAACAGAGCAATGAAAAACTGCGCTATGAAAGATAGAATGATCCGCTTCCTGCAATTAGGATTCGAGATATAAAACTCGTTTTTGAGGCACTAGACGTTAAGGCCTTTACGATGACGTTCTGCACGAGAGGGAACAAGTCGATATGACACCAAATGACGTCGCAAATCCACCTGAAGCCTGTGCCAGGCTGCCCCTGAGACGATCTGGCCTGCGCTGCCGCGAGCCGCACTCGCGAGCATCGGTGGAGAAGTAACGCGTGGATGTGTAACAGACATTCCTGCACTCATTAACAAAGATGCAAGACATTGTCGCTCTACACATTCATACCTTACGTTCCCTTATATCTACAAACATTCGAGCACTCACTAAAACAGACGTCAGACAAGCTGCTCACGCCTACAACGAGCTCGCGCTAAGGTTACGAACATCTTTCAAGTTGTTTGGATTAATACCGGTCGAATAAAGCAGCAACTTTTCTGGTGAGTGTTCAACGGTCTTGCCGTCAAGCCACATCTCAGTAAGAAGTGTGATGGCTAAATAGATCAGAGGGACGATGGCTTTTTTGGCCTAAAGTCATCAGAGCCGGAGAAGGAACGGAGCAAGAAGCCACTTCTGATACTTCAGAGCGCGCGTAAAAACCAACCTCCTCGCTCTTCTTCGCACTTATCAGTTCCGAGGCGCTGCAGCAGCCAGCTGCCGACCTCGCTTTTTTTCTAGCAAAACTCTGATGAGTAGTTAAAACTTTAGGAGATATTATAGAAAATAAATAACTTCCTGATTAAGTTGAGGGATAGATCTCATTAGATGATTGTGGTAATGACATATTTCATATATAAGCCGACAGAGGTCGAGTATGCTTTTGAATCGCTTTTATGTTATACAAAATGTAAACAAAAATTACCAACTCAAATATTAAATACATGGCACATAATTTAGCTTCAATGAGAGGGTTGCGGACTTCAGTTCAGCCAGCGTCATTGATATCTTTGCGGTATTAATATTTTTTCAATATTAGAGTAGCTACTCTGCTGCACGTCTGATTTCTAAAACTATAATTAAGTAGGTACTTAAATAAAGCGGTGAGTTTTGCGCAATTCACGTGGAGCTAAGGTAATTCTGCTTGAATCGTTACGATTCATTTTCAACGCTGTAAACCCTTCCATAATATAAATTTCGATACTTTTCATCCTAAAATTGATAGTTCTTGAAAGAGTTGCAAACGGTTTATAAGATTTAGCGAGTCTGAGTTAACAGAATGTAAATACTCTGCGCGAAAACTTCTAGCATTGAAAACTGAGCACAACAGGATTTTTGCCGAAAGATGTACGACCAGAGTGTTAAATAGGGAGAAAATTCACTAGAACCGGCAAGAAAAATGTTGTTGTACACTACCGTTAGATTTTGATGAGAATCCACGTGACGAAAGTGGAAACGAAACGAGATATTTTCTAAAGAAAAATCAAAATAAAATCTGGAAGCTATGGCGCGCAGAAATAAAATCGGGACTGAAAAAGTCAATGAAAGTTGTCCGGCTGGCTTTATTAAAAGCTCACGTGAATGAAACAGAAGTATCTAACGGGTCTGAGGACTCGTAAAAATGATTGCTTTAAAAACACTCTCAGTTATTTCTCTTAATGTTACCAGGATTACCAAACTCGTACATGGCCTTGTCATCCAATGTCTCATGCAGGTTTAAAAAATATGACTTTCCTCATATGTATGATTTCCACGAGCAAATTACTTTAAATTTATGAACAATCAGTTCTCGCTGAAGACACGAACTACTTAATTGTACGCGATAGCAGTAAAAATCGATGCCATTGAGCATCAAAAATATTCGTGAAAAATAAGAACACACTGTCGCATTACCAGAATCACAGCCTTAAAAATAACTTCGTGATCAACTTAAGAACCAAAATCTCAGACGACGTTACATTATGCACACGCTTTTTAAGAGATGAATGGTAGTGGAGAATAGGCATGAATGCTTAATCATAATCAACAATGTAAAGCATTTTATAGTAGCTGTTGCATAGGGCGGTGATATATAATTATAAAGTTTATCTTTTTCTATCCATCCATCCTCCTGCATCATAACTGTAAGGGACATTTAATTGTCTAGGAACTCTCAGAGTTAAAACAATAATCGACTTTGATCAATAAAACTTAACTGAATCATACAAACCTGCGAACAAAGCTTAATTTGAAAGAGATAATCAAAGCATAAACTTTGGTAGGAATAGTATCACAAAACATAACATTGAGCATCTCGCTAATTGAACAATCGAGTTAGGCCGATTAATAAAAAAATAACGCCATTTACGTCATCACTCTAGGAAAATACTGTACCATTCAACAAAAAAAAAGTCCGGAAACGTCCGTAAAATGAAGCAAGCAAACTAGACGAATTGAGGGAAATTTGATACAAATTACGGTTAATTAGAGGCCATAATTGGCCCTCCGAGAGATGATAATGCGGCCGGACAAGCGTGATGAGAGCGGAACAGGGGCGATGACGTAGCAAAGGCACACGGGTTGCTCCATCACCTTGATGTCTCCATTACTTTGATGCATGTTGATAGGCTTAATTCTACTCGTGCGCTGTCATGGAACTTACTATGGACCGTATCAACCTTACCTAATGACTGCGGGCTACATTATTCACACGCAGCTACCGGACTCTTGCATCACTGAAATACGCTAGTGCGGCTGTAACCCTGAAACATTTATAGCATTGCGAATAGGCAAGATAAATAATTCAAATGAGGTACAAAATAGAACAGGATGGGAGAACAGAACTCCTTAATGCC
Source organism: Hyalella azteca (assembly GCF_000764305.2). Taxonomy (NCBI): domain Eukaryota; kingdom Metazoa; phylum Arthropoda; class Malacostraca; order Amphipoda; family Hyalellidae; genus Hyalella; species Hyalella azteca. The sequence continues at coordinate 806,273 of NW_025940147.1, forward strand.
AATGTATCCGGCTGCGTGTTGTTACTAAAATAATGTATTTGGGAACGTAAAATAATCATGTAATAATATCCCATGAGCTAAGCTGCGTTTACAGAAACAAAAGCATAACCGCGATAAAATTTATTGTGTACATTGATTGCTAACGCCGAGTGGTAAATGCAAACAAGCTGAAGTGTTGCGCGAAATTGGACAAATACAATTCTTCCTTCATTTTCAGGTTTCGATCATTTCGATTATCTAATACCGTTCCTGAAAATTTGTTCTTAGTTGTTCACCAATTCCATAGAAAACGATCCCTCGTTCGTGCTAACCATCCCCTAGAGCACAATCTCTTTCAAGGATGACTACCTTCCAGAAAGCTATTATTCTTTTCCTTTAAAATGTTTCCCCCTTTCCACCATCTCCAGCAACGCCAACCCTCCCTTACCATCACCGAGGGCAGCTGTGTATCGACGAGCCCCTCGCACGACCAGGGCGAGGGCGGCGTGTTTGCTCGGCATCAGGGCCCGGAAGAGCGACAAGTGTCATGCAAATAAGCTGCGTCTCCAACAAGGGCGTAAAGCTTCAGTAATGGACTCGAGAGTACTGCCTCCAGGCACGGGCGTGCTTTACAAATTCAAAGCGATTATTGATGAGAAATATTCAATAATAATAATATTTTATGCAAATTCTACATTGGTAACTCGTTTTGCAGTCACCAAGCAGTTTCCTGGGCTCGTGGCATGGAATTGGCTGATGGTTCTACATAGGTGGTCTTAGCAGAGAATCGTGGGATAACGATTCTGGCCTCACATATCAACTGAATAAACGATGTTGCAACACAAGTAATTACAAATTGGTTGGAGCTTCGAAGCATTGCGACTGAGTGCACAGGAAAAAGACTCACAAGTCAGTTTTTTCTAACAAATTTTCGCAGAAAGAAAGTGGTTCCGCGTTAGCGTGAATAATGTGACGTTCAAAAAGTCCCGATTAATCAAGAACGTTTTACTCGTATCTCTCATTTTGAGAGCCAATTTTACATTCCGACGATATGATTCAACTGGTTTCTCGTAATAGTAATTTCAACTTGGCATTCATATCATATCGAGGTTGTGTTTCCAGCTCGTCTTAGCCACGCGAGAGTGTAAAAGCAACCTACCAACAAATGGTTGCTGGATGAATGCCTCTGGAGATCAAATGAGCGAGTCTCGTTATTCAACGCTTCTAGTCGCATTCACGCTCGGAACAAAACCAGCATAGTACTTGGAATAATTTATTCGAAAACTATGGAGATTAGGGCCATTAATTTAAATACTAACTCGAAGCATACATAAAAAAAATTATTATTATTAATACCTCAAGACGGTTATAAATCACTAATATATTATAAAATTTCGAAACAATTCATGAAATTGAATAAACGATTGAAAACTCGTAAATTTCATTCAATTTACAAATGGAAGTTTAATGAAGATTTAGGGTTAATTATGTAGAAGTTTGATTGAGTCTATCATTCCCCTAATTTGACATTCTAAACGCGATTCGGGATATAATATTTTCAAATTACCGGAAATGATAATTCCACGCAACTTTGAATCAAGCAGTGAGCATAGTTCATTTATGAAAGTTTTGTTTGAAGGTGTGTTTGTAGGTGTGTTTGTAGGTGTGTTTGTAGGTGTGTTTGTAGGTGTGTTTGTAGGTGTGTTTGTAGGTGTGTTTGTAGGTGTGTTTATAGGTGTGTTTGTAGGTGTGTTTGTAGGTGTGTTTGTAGGTGTGTTTGTAGGTGTGTTTGTAGGTGTGTTTGTGGCCTCAACTGTGAATGAACAAGTCTCTCGTACGTATACGAGATATCCATGCGTGTGTCCATAAAGCCTATCATGTTTTGATACTACCTTTAACTGAATTCTATTTTTAATGATGAAAACGCTTAACTTTTCTCAGAGGAAAGTTTCTGAAATAGAAATTTGAATTTTTTTCGATTTAATATATGTAGCATTCGTTCTATAAAAATATGCCATTTCTCCAAATTAAAACATGGGAGTTGAATATGAGTTGAGTTATTAAGCTTAATTTAAAATAGCCTTTTCTTACAGACATTACTTTCGTTTGGAGAATTTGCAAATAGATTCGGGTTTATGCAACAATTATAAATAATATTCTGCAAGATTGGATCAGAAATAATGAGACTTAAAAAACGACGAATTTCAATCGCTGAGCCCGTCTTTGCAGGCAACGCCGGGAAACCAACTAGGATCTGATAAAAAAAATCCAGCAGACGACACGAGATCGATCTAGATTTCTTAAGAAATGGCTGTACCGAATGCTATTTTGTTGCTAATGTTAAAAAAAAATATTTTTGCCAAAAACGATTAAAAGAATTACTGAAAAGTTTATGCGTCGGCTATCTAATAGGACGGTTAGAAAATAATGCGAGCTCAAATCTTAAGGCGTTGCAGACTGACGTGAATTTGCGACAGCGAGGTACCGGCAACACAAGACTGCGTGACTCGTGTCGATTACGGTGCCTCCTGGTGAAATATGAGTTTTTTGCTGATTATCAAGGTGAAAAGTAAACTTTCTTATTATGAATTAAGCAATATAATCGTTATCTCATATATCAATTCATTATCATGTTGGTTGAATAAACACATTTTTGTGGATCTGGATCATAAATAATGCGGACATTCTTACAAACCTTATTCTCGAAGATTGGTCACTCGAATAAGATGAGCATATTTAAGAATTTCGATAAATTTCATCATTTGAACATCGATCATTGCAATATTTTATCAATATATTAAGACGTGACTCAAAAACGCGTTAATAAAGATAATGGCTAACCTCAACTTTAACTGCAATAGAGAGAACGAAAAAGCACCGCGTCGCCTTCAGAAGAATGTGAGGAAGCTTAATATTATTTCCGAAGTGCTTGAGAATATTCAAGGGCCAGCAAGACTAATGGAGACCATCTAATGAGCGCGCGTCTTCAGCATGCGTAGGTTTATGCATCGAGCATTGAAATTGACCATTCATGTCACCATAAATTGAGTTAAGAAAAAATATGAACGGGGTTGAATTGGATAATTTACGATGAAATACAATTCTAGTCATGCTTTATACGGATTTTTACATTAAGACACCAACGGTTGGAGCCTTGAAGTGAAACTAGACGAGTGGCTTGCCTTTCGTGAGCCTGCAGTTTCGAATCACATCAACCGAAAATTAAATCCAGAGCTACGCTCTCATACTTTCTGGTCCCGAACTAAGTCGTTCACCGTTGTTTCTTGTCGTTACGATAGTTTGTAATATATTTTGTAACCGAAAACAATCTTCTTGAACAATTTATGTTCTAACAACAGAGTACCCGAGGCATTAGTTAACCATAAAAAACTCAAAGTTTGTAAAGTTTTTTTTTACTTGACAATTTATTGTCATACTAAGAGTCAAGAAACCCATTACTTTCAACCGGATCTTGGTTCGGGTAGGGACATGTCTCAAGGGCGAGTTTAGGTCTCATCTAATTTAGGTGGGCCAGAGATCACAGCTAGATTTCTTGCTACTCTGTATCAACAGGGATCCTAACAGCAAGAAATTTTTTACGAGAAATTTAGATGACGCTCATTTTTATCGACATCGTGAAGTACCGATTCCAACACTAATAAAAAAATCAGCAAAGAAGATTCAAGACATTAATTAGAATAAATCACATATGTATTGAGTGAAATTTTGCATATTAATATCCGGAAACGCAGCATAAATTGTCAAATAGGAGTAGAAGGTACAATAACGTTTGAGAAAGTTTAGCTGAAACTTCGAGGAACCTCACTAAATTTCACGCAGCCAAGATGCCGCTAAATTAGGGCAGCAAAACTGATTGATCTCTAACTAAGGCAAGTACAAATACATTAAGGAAATTCATATCAGTAAAATGAGAATCGAAAATTATTTGCAGTTAACCCCTTGATTAGGAATATTCGACAAATCCTGAGTAAAATTATAGAAGCAATTTTTTTAAAGTCATTGCATGTATATTTGCAAAACAAAACTGGAAATGAAACTACTATCTAAATGAACGTTCTCCAAACTGGTGAAAACAAATGCTATTCATAGCCAGCGCTCGGTGCATTGGGAGTAGAGGAGCTAGTTAAGCGAATGATGCGAGTGTCGTGTTGCCATGCATCGTTAGCTCAGGATGGTCGCAATTCATGCCGTTTTCAAATTTACAACATAACTGATGTCACTCTCGAATCTAACTCATTTTCCCTCAGTGATAGGTGAGCAGTAACGAAGTTTATATTCTTACAAAAAAAATATAATTTGGCCCCATGATCCAGGCGTTTTCACAGCTCATTAGGCACACAGTTTTCTATTCATGCGACCCCGCATAGTTCTATATGCCAGGCTTCAGGCCTCCACAGGCCCGTTCCAGGCCATATTTCAGGCCTCATTACTCCCCGAGACTCGTATGGGTCCAAAATTCGTCCTCTACCGTACATTGTAAAAATAATATCTAACACAATATGTAAGAATCTACTTAGTGAAGGATTTTACAATAGGAATTTAGAATCGCGAAAAATTATCGAGAGCTATTTTTTACCGTCCGAGCTACCATTAATTAAAAAATTGATGTACCGTTTTAGGTTATATATGTACGTCAGCAGGGCGGAGAAGCTCCAATTTTACGATTTGAGTTGCAAAGTGCCAGGCCTGGCAGGCAAGGGATGCATTACGTTGGACACTCGCTTTCAAAACGGCAAGATCAATCATGACGTAATCAGACATAGAAATAGCAACATGAAAAATAAATCGTGCATGGTGCATTCTAGAAGATTTTGAACTTCAAATGCATTATTTTTCATTCTGTAACTCGTAAATTCTCTAAGTAGGAGAAAAATTTCAATGAACATAAACCATAAAAAATTGAGCATCGATAGCATTTTCCAGCAGACAATACAATTTCCTTCAATTAATTCATTCAACTAATTCACCCATTTTAACTTGGCATCAACTTGAGAGTTAAGCATAGAAATTATAATGCTAAGCTTTGACCTTGAACAGCTTACAGATTCAGTTTCGCCTTAAATCGAGCGTAACTATAAATACTGGCGCAGCTCATTCATCAGCATGTACTACTAACGGTGTAGCACATTCATCTCCATGTTGATATTAGCTTCGGCAAAGAAAAGCAGATTAGATTCTCAACCTAGTATCCCAGAGGTCAATAATCCATCTCGTTTTATCCTACCCTAAAGGTTAAATGCAATCTTTAGTTTAGTTTCAACTAAAGCCTAGACAAATTGATAAATTTATTCAAACCATTGCCGGCCAATCCTGTCCTTCATCGGCCACCCAAAACCTGACCGTAATTCTGAGGCGGGTGTTGGAGGCGGCCAATGCTTCAGTCGCTTCATTAGTCTGGTATTGAAGGCACGCTCAGAGCTACGCACAGCTGCACTGAACCAACGCTAATCTTACCGAGCCTCGTCATTTGGGAGACTGTATTCAAACATAGCAAGAGCATATTAGTAGAATTAACTTCTTTGAAACTACTTATTTCGACTTACCTTCAACGATTCTAAAGCCCAAAGCTTCGTGTACTTTCTATTGATTAATTTCTAGTATTTGCTTCTTCCTAATTGCTAAGAAAATAATGCTGCAGCTTATGTTAAGTTTTATTTCGGTTTTTTCCTTGAACTTATGTGCACCTCCAAGTAATGCATTTTGTTTTACACCAAGTAATAAAGAATTTTCAATACTATAATGCCTTAAATTAATTCACTTGCAGTATATCCCTTAGTTTTTGTTGCTTCCAATAATCTCTGATTCTACCTTCAGATTCTCATCATTTTCCACCACCAGTTAGGCGGGTGATACGGGCAACCGAGGCCATTATTTGCTCAGTCATTGGAAAGTCGGGGACGATCCGCTGTTCAGCTCTTCGTCAAACGAAATCTACTTATATTATATTGGCACTGGAAAAAACGGAGCTGGTTTAGCAATCTCAGCCAAAATACATATACACAACATCCACTTCTCTCCGCTCTCTTAACACGAAGTTGCACGAAGTTTGAATGAAATATCGGACGGCAGTGCCGGAGTGACGTGATCTGGCCACGGCAGGTGCTTCGTTTGGTCGCCATTGAACGCGAGATTCGCTAATTAATGCCTTTGTGCGAGGCCTGATGGGAATATAATTAGTGGCTGCAGCTTGGCGAGGCTCTGTGTGAAAAAAGCCATTGGTAATTTTTAGCAAAAGTCATCGCGGGAACGGCGGGGCAAACTAGCGGAAAACTGACGTGGCTGGGACATTGCAGGGTCACCTATGGAACATATGTATGGAGCAGCCTTTCTTACTATATTAACCTATTATATTTTAGTCTAAAATTTATATTAAATCATCATAAGAAACAGAAACTAAATAAAAGGCGCTCTGTCATTCGAACACACAAGCAAACGTGTGAAAAATAGCATCTTCACTACATGAAGACGCTAGCAAACTATAAGAACATCATTTTCACATCTCCGTGTTAGTTCAGCACAACTTTGACGCTAGCCGCCTACACGAAGCTGGTGATGTCATCACAAAGTATGATGGCCACCACGATGGTGACAACGGAAGGGCCATATTCCGAAATTATAATCGATTAGCAGGAGCACGAGGCAAAAATGAGAGCGAATAATGCGGTAAAGGATGCAGTAATGAAGTGATTAGAGGCAGCGCTTCCCGCGAGCATAAACAAGGCCTGAGCAGCGAGCCGGACTGACTTGAACCGGCTCAAAATATTCCTCGGCGGCAGGAAAAAATAATCCGCGATAAAAACGCCTATTCGAAAATCAGCGATAATTTTGACATTGATATCACTTCTGCCGACACGGAGACAAAAAGCATGACTAAGTAGAAAAGATTGTTGCGGCATTAGTCAATGGTCATAAATGTAGAGTAACAGGTAATTCACTAGTAAAAAGCAGGATTGGAAACTAAAAATACTTCAAGCGTCAAAATCAGAACTGAGAATGGCAGGAAAAAAGCTGAGTGAAAACTTGCCACGTCCCCGTTGGCAGGTACTAACATCTAAATCTGTGATAGCTCATTACCTAAAAAAATGTTGTTGCTGTCGCTGCATTTGTTAGCAATACGAACAAATTAGACGACAATAGATTTCAGTTTCAACTTTGGAAATGTACAAAAAATAGTAAGACACATAATTTCTTTTATCCCACAGCAAGTTTAGTTAAGCCAGGAAAATTAAGGACTTTTGCATGGTGAACATGCTGTTATTTCCTCATCTAAGAATGACAGCTGATGTGAACATAGTTTACAATCCTTGACTCATCAACCTAGTAAGTTAAGTATGGAACAATTGTGAAGATACCCGAGAGAATGTCTCCATATGTCTCCATTGCATTCAACTCTCGAAGATCAGAAACTCCCACAACAACAGTAATAACGTAAGCTTTACATATTCAATATCATGAATAGTTGCCGTCACAGAAATATCAGCTAATAACGACAAATAATTGATGTGACTCGAGTCATCCCTGTAGGTCTGCTGCACCCACGATCGTCCATTGATGCGCCATGTAGAGGAGGTGTGAGTGGCAGTATGAATGGAACTCGAATCGATCTGTGGTCCTTAGCTGGCCGCAAATAATCATGCGCAGGCAAGCATTACTGCCCATTCCAATCGATCGATTTGATAAAGAAACGCCAGTTGACGCGGCGTTTCATCATCAGACAGGATGGATGTATGGCTAGCCAACGCCTCGCGTGCACGCGAACGCTCGAAATGATCGGGACGACCTAACCGTGTTTAGGCCACGGCGAGACCAGACAGCCGCTGTGCCACTATTAATTGCCAGCAGCGAGGGTGGAAAAAGAGCGGTAAATAAAGGATAGAGACAGCAAAATAAATTTTAATCTGGGAAAAATCAAATATTACTGGAAAATTTGATTGAAAAATTATATCTCATTTATAATAGTTTTTCATACATCACAGCTTTTTTTCTAAATAAACCGCATAAAATTCGGAAATTTCGATCGTTAGTTAAAGCCGTAATTAATATCATAGAAATGTACCAAGAACAATCGTAGCATTATAGATAAAACGATCGTTATAGGACGCTCATGTGCATGTGCAAAATGATCAGCAATTATCTATAAGCACCACGCATGATGACCGTACAAGCAATCATGCACCACGCATGATGACCGTACAAGCAATCATGACACGCATGATGATCGTACAAGCAATCATGCACCACGCATGATGATCGTACAAGTAATCATGCACCACGCATGATGATCGTACAAGCAATCATGCACCACGCATGATGATCGTACAAGTAATCATGCACAACACATGAAGTTCGAGCAAACAATTGTGCACCACGCATGATGATCGTACAAGCACGGCCACGCACCAACCGATTTCAGCCCGAGCAGTGCGGTAAAGCGCGAATTTAGCGTAGACAAATATTCTATGTTATAAACAATCATAACGACAGGATGACCGCAGCACACCCTTAGAAATAATAAATATATTCACTAAATCAGTGCTTTTACAATGGTTCAGTAATAATTAATATGACAAATGACACGTATTGGTAAGTAAGCAAAGTGAGCCAATTAAATACTTTTTATTAAAATGTGCAGTAATCCTACTAAATTGCATGTATTATTTCAATGCGAAAAAGCAATATCCATACTTGAAGCGAGTTCATAGTTAGGGTTGCGAGTAAAGTTCATCACGAAAAATGGTCATTCAAGTACGGATAATGAGCAATATTCATGAAGGTTCTGAGCTAAGGATGTCTGGGAAGCAGCATAACATAAAACCGAGGATATTATAATAGACACAATTGTAGGGTGAGGTGGTGCGGATAAAGCATGTTAAAATTTTAATAGAGACGCGTTCCTAGAAAAACTGCGACATATTATCAATATTTTCTGGTATCAAGCCACGAACATCATGAAACAAGCAGCATATTGAGGTACTTTGAGTCACGTTCATGGTAAGGGTGGTCACTGCGGGCACATCAATTCAAATCTCCTTCAATGGAGGTCCGAGAAAAAGTCTTAGGAGACACATTGCCACAACAGAAGGCATTGAGGGTCAGATTCACGTTTTTGAAGGTCCAGAGTGAGCTCAATTAAAATTTATGCGTCTCTTATTGTAATAAAAAACCAATTTCGTGCTCACTCGATGTTATGTCATACAAGACCTAATGAATCCAATGCGCAATATTAAGTCCAAAGAAAAGAGCACAATGTTAAGAGAGTTTTGCAAATAATTCATCGGCATTTCGAAAGAAAACTAAAAATTGAATAGAAATGCATTAAAAATTGTAGATCGCCCATCATAATTCACAAGAGAATAAGAAATCCCAGTTGAATGGTAATAAAAATTTTCGAAATAAAGACACAAGCATGTTGGCCAAAAAAGTACAATGTCGGCTGTAGATTACCGCGAGGAGTCATTTATAGTCTAAAAGAACACGCGTCTAATTTTTCCCAAAGGTTGGAGCCACGATGCAACAATTCCTCCGTGAAGCGTCATGCGAGGACCTGCGTGGCGCTAATAAACGCTTCTCAGTCTCCCTGAAGCCAGCAAATGACGTCGACGTCCCGATAAACAGAGCCTGTTGGTCGCGCGGCTCACTGCGCTGTTATATAGCAGGTATGTCACTCCTATAGGCCTAAACGTCCTGCCTGGGCCTTCACTTCCCTCTTCACTCGTCGAGCTCTGACGAGGACACTCACTGGCCCTCTCACTTGGTTAGGTTTGCGTGTCACTCGCTGTGTTTCCCGTGCCTGTTTTCTTCCCATAGCTCGTTCAGTGTCATGCTCTAGTAGTAACTTCGGCATTTTTCAGTCTCTCAATTCATCTTCAGTGTCCTATACAAAATCGTTTCGCAAATCATTCATAACTTTAAATGTATTTTAGAACGACGCTATTACACCTACGTCGCTGTTACACATTTTGTAAGGTCTAACATCGACAGACGAACTTTTCATCAAAAAATACTATCATACATTGGTTCAGCAATCGCGAAATCAAATGAGCAAGTTATAATCAAACAATCGTTGATCGTTGATATTATAACTTTTTCAAATGATAAAGTTATAAAATCAACGAAAACTACCAACTGATAAAATTGTTACACGTAAACAAAATGCCATCGCTCGAACCTGGCGCTGCAACTATGCAGAAAATTCGGCAGGTCAAAATAAAAGGAATAATGGAGGCCGTAAAGAAATTGGCCGTCACCGACAGATGGCAGAGCGGCCACGTGCGCAGCGGAGCGTCGAGTCGTTCATGTTGTGGACGAGAACAGCGCCAGCCATCACGCAGCCCTTGCACGGAGCATCACGCACTCACGCATTGCTCGGAGCATCACGCACTCACGCATTGCTCGGAGCATCACGCACTCACGCATTGCTCGGAGCATCACGCACTCACGCATTGCTCGGAGCATCACGCACTCACGCATTGTTCGTCCCCATGCCTCACGCACTAGTCAGGTTAGCCTCTAAGGCCGTCGCTTGTACTGTATGAAAACATCGCTTGTTAAAATTTATTGTCTATTTAATTTGTTAACGTTTATACGCTTATCGTTTGTCTCGTGTTAAGAGGCAAAGTCGACTCCAAAGTCGACAACCTTAACTCCTTTCAGTACGAGCGAACACTCCTATTACTGTTTTCACTATTTTCTTCCTAATAGTTCTCTTCATGAGGCCAACTGTAGCGATACAGTAGAACTGGAGGGTTTAATAGGAATAGATATATTGCAGTTCTTGAAAGATTTCAGTGTAGTTCCGTGCTTGCGTGGCAGTGCTTTTTCATTAGCAGGTAAACTTATTCCCTTTGGTGATGTAGAGAATTTCTTAACTTCAGGTCAGATTACTTCTCTTAGCAAGGTTTCAAGTGCAGTGTCAGATCATTCTGTATCCTCATCATTGGTCAATTTTGTTCTGGATCCCGTCTGCACATGCAGAGATCCTATAGTGCACGAGTTCCTCAACGCACTTCGTGCTTTTCATTACCTCCTGGCTTCGTACTGCGAACCTATTCTCTTTTCGGAACTACAACAATAAAAGTTTCAACGCTTTCTTTGTTCTTTAATTTCCAATTGTACCGAAATTCAATACGCTCAACCGAAAACCTTAACCAAAAAGCTATACCGACTTGCAGAAACAGTATAAAAGGAGTCTTTCAACAGCCTAGTGCCTTATTATGAAGCTAATAATTTGTAAAGGATACCAATCAGCCTTAGAGTTTTAGTCCACGAAATCGGTGACTCGTAAGGTAGCAGTCAGAAAAAACATTTCTAAGCCCTTTTCAAATACACGTACATAAAAAGTACAGCTGAACTTAGTCATTGTCCACATAGAGTCAAGATAACTATCTCTCGCAGCTTGGCGGTCATGAACTCGAAACTAGAATTAGAAAAATAACTTATTTCAGAGAAAGTCTAAGAATTATGATCGTTTTTTTTGCGCGACATTCAAGTTAAATTGCATGCATACTATGGTCTACCGAGGCCAGCAACAGCATGAGTAAATTTGTGAATTATTAAATTTAAATTATTCAAGTAAATTTTATACCAAAGTTGGAGCATATAATCGTGATAAGAGAAAAATCAAAGTGTTTTGGGGGAAATTCATGTCTTCATTTAGAACTTTCATTGCCGTCCAGCATACCTAGTAGCCTAACTAATCAAACTACAACAAATTAACGTTGGCAGATCACATTGAAAGAATCAAACAAGAAGATATTTATGAACAAAAAATATTTTGGACTTGACCGTGAAAGGAAAGTGTTCAATTCCGAATTGTTAAGAAATTTTCGTCTACACACACAAAGCATAAAGATTTGTTGATGTGGCTCACCTCAGTGCAGTAGATGGCGAAGTCGAGACAGCTTTTATCGAGTGCACGGACGGCTGAAAATATAAATCTTTTTATGACTTATCAAAACAGGTCAATTAATAAATACATTTGTCGAGTCATCAAAGACGGGATTTCGTTACATTAATTTGTAAACCTGAATATTGAACGAAGTAATAACAGGTTCTTTCCAAACTATATCAGTATACTATAGTATATGTCAAATAATAGGATCAAGAAATTTTAGAACTTAGAACATTTAAGAACTAATGATTTTTTTAATTATGCCAGCTTAAGATAATTGATAATGTAATTTTACTACGGTTGGATGCCATACGATTTTCTTTATGATCTTAAAGTAAGATTTATTCGTCTTAGTAGTATCACACACTCGAGGTAACACGACACACCAGCACACACCACAGCCATGAGTACACTGCCGAACCGCGAGTGAGGGAAGCAATGCTGCAGAGCTACGAGCGTACGACAACCTGAGCCCCTGCAACTAGCAGACGACGATCACTACTTTACGACAGACGAATTAAGTATTTCAGCTCACGCATGGTATGAAATTTAAATAAAGATTCGGAAGTAAATATTGAACTGGACAACAATTAGAACGAGAACATATAAATAAAACCTATGCAGTGGAGCACCAGTATTATACAAGAAATTTCGCATAAAATTATACTCCGAATATAAGCCTTATACATAATACATGAATGCAACCCGAATATTAGCCATACCTTAGTACAAAACTAGGACTGATGCAGTGATGCACGTTTGGAAACGGGAAATTTTGCTAAAAACTTTCTCTTACGATAGAGAAGAGATAAAAACAGACGAAAAAAAATACGTAGAAAATTCTACATTATAGGAAAATGTCAACAAAAAGAACTTAAGAGAAGCTAAGAAACCGTTCCAAATTATTAGAAATGTATATAGTCAGTTGTTGAAAACAAAAAGAAGCGAATTAACGAACAATAATAATTAAGGAATTGCTGAAAAAAGCCGAAAACAAAGGACATTTTGACGATACACTCAAAACAAACCCTAAAGCTGATTAAATAATTCGCATCAGAATCAAATAACACAAACCTAATCTGTAAGGCATTGATCATATGTGAGCATAAATTGGGGTGCTTCAGAGTGACATGACGAGTGAAGCTCCCAGTCGAGTCGAGCGAGGAATGGAGGAGGCGCCAAGATAAACTGGATGGATGGTGGAAAGAGCGAGAGCAAGCAAGGGAATTCAGAAGGAAGTGGAGCGAAAATGAGCGAGCTAGTGAGGGGATGAGGGAGTTCAATGGCCATGGATCACACAATAGAGCGAGCGAGAGAGACAGATCGAGTGAGAGGAATTGAAGGTAAAAGAGAAAATGAAGCAAGAAAAGGAAGTGAACAGAGCACGGATAGTGAGGGAGCAGATAGAGCGAAGAGGCAAGATAGAGCATGGGAAAGAGAATGAAGTGAAAGATGGAGCAAGAGGAGCAATATTTTAATGCACGTGACTAATTAAGAAGAAAAGAAGTGCAGTGAGAAGAAAAAATAAGGGAATTATGATGAGTAACGAAACGTGAAGGTGTGAGCGAAGAGAAGTGCGAAGAGAGCGTAAATGTGAGTGCGGAAAATAGTGTGAAAAAAATGAAGTGAGGGAGAGCGGTAGTATGCAGGGGAGGTAGGGCGGGAGGGACGGAGTGTGGAGGATGAAATCAGTAAAGGATAAAATACACGTAAAAAAAAGATAGCAACGAGTAGTGAAAGGAAGAGAGGGAATATAGAGAAGAGGGCTCAATAGGAAAAAGATTGATGAGAGGATAATGTGAGAAAAGAAGACAGAGAGACAGAAATGGCAAGCAGAGAAACAAAAACTGTTACGCAAAGACGAGAAATAGCGTCTCGAGGGTGACAGGTAACGTGGATGAAAGAGTGCGGGTGGGTGAAAGAAAATAACAAAGTACGAGATGAGCAATGTGCGAGAGAAAAATATTCATGCGAGAGTCAAGGGAGTTGAAATAAAGCACAAGAGAGTAAGAAAGAGAGAGATAAAGTGACCGAGGGACAGAGAGATATTTGAGCAAGGGATGTATAGAGAGGAGAGAGTGAGGGGAGGATAGAAAGAGTAAGGGAATGAAGGGCCCCCCCAAGATTGGCAGTCGCAGGGATGATGGATCTACAAGCCCTGAACAACGGAGATAAAATAGCGGACAGCTCCTCGATAAATGATGAGAATGACGCGAGCGGCGGAACGGTCGCCGCCACAGCGATACAAATTCCATCAATGAAATTACCGCCGCTGCGATCCATGCGACGCGCTGGCAAAGCTGCACTCTCGTGAACAAACAAACTTAAGTGCAATGAAACAAGGAGTTAAAGCGTGATAATATGAAGAAGCTAAAGTGTGGCAATACAAAGGAGCTAAAGTGTGGTGATACAAAAGAGCTAAAGTGTGATAATATATAGGAGCTTAAGTGTGGTAATACACTATGATGATGCACAAATGATGGTTGAATTCATCATGAAGAAAATCTTATGCTTAGCAGAACTGGTTCAATTACACATTTGATGCGAAATAATTAAGTTACAATGGCCACATCATAATTATAATGCATCATTTCTATAACATAATACAATATCAACAAAACTTTAATTGGAAAATTGGCAATAGTTAGCCAAAGAAAAACAAGAAATTCATTAAATGCGAAATGAGATTATGATAACTGTTTTTGAAAAAAAAACACGGGGAGTAGCCAATTATTGCAGCAGACCTCCTTAGGGAAATCACACAGCGGTGAGAAGAGCGATTGTAGCTATGGTAGAAACACGGCCGGCAAAGCTCGTCTGATCCTCCCTGATACGGCGGTGCGCGGCGCTGCTCAATACACAAATTGCCAGACTGCGCTCGCTTGCAGCCAACGGATCACGCGTGTCTGGCCGTAGGGTACGCACACAGTGAAAACAGGTTTGCCCGCGCGGGCAACCTGCCATAACCTGCCACAAGAATGAACATAGGATAATAATGTGAGTATTCACAGTGAAAACCTGTACGAACAGGCTTCTGTATTCTATGGTTTCAGGCGCCAGCCTGAGCAGGTAACCAGCACGCTGGCAACCTGCTTTCACTGTGAGCGTACCCGTAGACATGCAACTGCGATGACGTCATCTGAAACTACTAGCTGCGATGCTGGTGCGCATGTGGCCCACATTGTTCGTACGAATCGTAACGATGAACTTGGCTAATAATGCATGGTTTTCCGGTTTTTAGTAGTCGATCAATCTAAAAGTAACAATCCATGTGAATAAGAAGCTAGCGCATCATGCGATACGTGAAATGGCAAAGGTAAGCCTTTTTCATTGAAGAACTTTGTTAATTGCAGCAAGGGACAAACTAAAACTATATTGATACGTGAAGTATGATTGCAAAACCATTTTTTCAGCATTGAACTCCAGAGGTGTCACAAAGTATACATTTAGGAGCATGGCCCAATAATGGCGGTGACGATCCAATAAAAGAAGATAACCTCTAAACTTCCGAAGCGTGACGTTTCGATAAAAAAAGAGTAAGGTTTTGCACGAAAGAGAAGCTTTCAAAATTCTCCTGGGCCCATACTTTCAAAAAAAGTTAAGAGATCGTAAGTTCATCAGCCAATCATTGACAGCCGTTCAAGCAAAATCCACCAATCATAGACAAGAAAATAGGGCGTAAGTACTTACGTTCACTTAGCGAATTTGGAAATTATGGCCCCAGATCTGTAAATGGATCATGGAGTTCGATCGTCTCATGTACTTTCTGCGCATTTTTATTGAGATAAAAGTAAATCACCATATATTTATGAGTATTTAATTATAATAATGTTGGATTTCATTATCTACTATTCTAACAACGTTAAAAGCATTAACGTTGCCACCTAAAAAATTTATCTATGCCATGGAAGCTCAAAGTACAGAGTGAATTTTTTCTCATTCAACATGTACGCTGATCGAAAATCAATGCATATATCACAGTTATAATCTACTCATAATTGGAAACATGATACAAATAACCGGTTGATATTCAAGTGACAAATACAAATACATGAAACTGGAAAGAAGAGGGAACAAATTTTTATTTGTCAATGGTGTATAAAAATTTGAACCAACACCAGGTAAGCCGACGATGTGGCCCATCACGGAAGTCCATCATTCTGATTAAACCGTAAAAATTTACCGAGAGCACACATTTTAATTTATTTTTATCAACCTTTTCTACTAACATTCCCTTGATTAAGTACAAACGCAACTAAAACTCTCTCACTCTAAAACTCATTTTATGTAACGAGTAAAATTTTTCATTGGAACCCATTAGATTCAATGGCAGGGACGAGAGACATCACGTGCTGAGCTCAGATATTTCAGGGCGGCACTGAAATTCACTTGCGCCAACTTGTGAGCTGACTCCGGACGCGGCCTGAATTTAATACTTTTGCAAGCATAAACGAAAGCTTTTTACGAGCCAAGTCCACGAGAAGAATGGCCGCTCCACCCTAGGCAGCGAGGGTGGTAAACTCAACTATTTATTGAACGTCCTAAATTCGACGGAAAACTTTATTAATAGTCAAAAACGTATTTTGAAAACAAACGTAGTCGTACAAAAACTGAGTTGAATTTTGAATGAAGGGTTCACACTTAGTGTAGGAATTAATTTTGTGTAATTTATTTGATGGTAAAAGGCACTTATAAATGAGGGGAAAATATGGAAGAAAAAGTAGTTTCGACCAACATTTTTGAGATTGATTCCTCAACCAAATTGTATTTTTCTTACTGAATATAGATACATATCTCAGATAAATACGTTTAATTAATTTAATCTGAAAAAATTCCCCAGTCATGATCATAAAAAATTTCAGAGCTTTTAGATACTGCCTTTCTACAGCTCTTGCTCGAAAAGAACAACGATAGCATAAAGCATGAAAAACAGTGCTTGGAGATCAGAAAAAAGCCCGGCCTAAGCTCGGAACGTAATGGTGTACGAGCGATGAGAATAGTGGCGGCAGCGCCATGTATCTCAAGTAAGGTTTGCTGTGGCCGCTGTGGTCATTTCAATCTTCCGCCAGACGCGAGTTTTGGGGCAGTTATTCCCTTGGGAGTTCATTGCTCGCCAACTTTCGAGCACTAAACAACGGATGCTTGGCCCCTCGCAATGCTGCTATATACTTTAGGAAAACCTTGGCCATTCATGGCCGGTCATTGAACAGACGGTAGTAAAATAGAGATGGTCAAATAATGAGTGAGACATATAGGCTTCAAATCAAAATCTTTAAGTTAGTATAGCACGAATAGATTCTAAGTCAAAAATTAGAATAATGAAGATAAACTAAGTACCTTACAAAAATAATTAACTCATGTTTACAGTTGGGATTATGTTTCAACTCAATTATCCGGGCTAACGGGAGTAAAATGAATTAAATTGGACTAAAATTTACAGATTGAATTGCACCATGGCCGTTTAGGGCTCTCCCATTACGAGGAAAGCAGGTGAACCATACAGTCCTACTGACAATAGCTTAGCCAATCAATAAAAACAAAAAACTGTTTAAGAAATTATCATTGAATTTCTGACACAGCTGGTGAACGACACAACCATAGTGACAATAACTTAATTGGCCACTCAATAAAATCACAAATCTATTTAATAAAACAGCATTGAATTTCTCGACGCAACCTCTGAGCAAATGTCATTCGGGGCAAATGGCTCCCGTATTGGGTTGAGGTCGAATAATTCCTGGGATGTTCTTCGGAAATGATCGCAGCGGCGCGGCGTCCGGCTCCGGAACCGTAAATGGGACGAGCCAGGCTCGCGTCGGGGGGCGTGGCGGCACCGGCAACCTCCTAGCATGCAGGAAATTGACCAGAATCTGGGATATCTATATATATACAACCTTATGGATGTATTAGGTGTTCGTAAATATTGCCTGAATATTTGGTAACTTCACATCTAGTTATCAGGACACATACCATGTCGTGATGGTTAATTAATGGACGTAATGGTCAGTAACATATTTACCGTGAAGGCATTGGCAATGACCATCAACGCTTTCCTGCCATGTAACGTAAGAAGAACTTGTCAGTTCCCAGACTTCTTTAAGGAAATCAATGCAATAGTTACAACTCAAATCCACTGGTAAATAGTGGTTGGTGTGTAGTAAAGTTGAAAAATTATAAATATTTGATGTATGAATGATCCTAACATCCTTTTAACGATTACCTTGAGAAATGTGAGGTACAATAAATTTCAAGCACCACTCATTAGGAACCGTAATGATGGAAGTTTATCACTTAATCATACGGTTATTCAACTTGAATGCTTAGGTTAATCACACGTCCATGGTTCCCTCAACCAGGAAGCTATGAAGGCTTTCGCTCGCATGCATACAGACAGAATGCTGGTCGTGGGTAGCGGCAACGGGAGAGGATACAATCTATATTCAGCGGGCCATAAATGGGTCGTTAGCGAGGTGCAGCAAGTACGGATAATGCTGCGCTGATGTTGCCAGCACGATTATAGGGCAAGATACAATGAAGGCAACACAGCTGCCCAATTGACCTCCCGAGACTGGTTACGGGTGGGCGGATGGCGGGTTATTAGAGAGATAATTGTGGATATTGCAGCACCCCAAAGTAACCCAGCTGCAATAGGTAATAATCGATTTACCACTCATAGAAAAAGTCAGAAATAAAGGGTGCTATAGTTAGATTTATGTCTTGTGACTAGTCTTAGGACTCATCGATCGACGTCGTGAGAAAATGCACTCAAAACTTCTTGCCTGGTATGAAGTTACTCCTGCTAGACACTAGCTTTTCTTTGTCTGAAGATTTCTGGAACACATAGTGAGATATAGATAATTTTTGGTTGTACTAGTCGAGTAAATTTTGAAGTTTCTATCGAGTTATTTTCTTTCTATCGAGTTATTTCAAGTTATCACAAATTTATAGTAACCCAAAATGTACTTTTCTTCAATCACGAAACTCTAAACTGGAACATCCCATGAAAATGTTTTCCCCCATGGACGAGAGATGGTCCCTAGAGAGTGAGAGAAGCCTAACCCAAGACATGAAGGCTCGCTGAATCATGCGCCCATCAGGAGGCCATTCATCAAGCATAAATTGCAGTAGGCCGGCCAAGTTACGCCTTCCAGCCGCTAAATCTCCGCCGCAACAAAGTGTGCCTATCGCAACACGCGAAATATAAATAAATCTCCATGGCAACTGAGCTTCTTGCTTCATCTAAACGGAAACGGCCTGGAGACTCGATGGTATGGCCATGCGAGCTCCTCCATCTATTGTTGAGTCATGGCACTGCTCTGTCGCGTGCCTGCAGTAAAAGTCGCATAAAATGTTCCTCATAAGTCTTACCCAAAAACCACTCATCATAACGCCACACCAACGATAAAAGTGTGAGCATCTAAAATGTGTCAGAAATAAATGGGAAGAAGTTATCGATCCTGAAATCTTTCATTCACGGCGACTCTGGTCAGCGCATATAAATCAAATGCCGATATACGTCCTAAAATGCGTGCTCCATCGCAAAGAATTTTAAGCTTCACGTTCGGGTACAATAAATGCTAAAACAGCGTGTGACAATCACAAAAATTATGCAACATCTGTGGTGCGACGAGCAGCGGCACGGCGGCATCATTTGCTACACGCAAAGAGCAATATTGACATTATACCGAGGATCGCTCAGAGATAATTGTGTTACTAAAACGTGACGCAAGTCTAGATGCGGCAGTCAGGAATGCGATCGCTAATTTCATAAGCTAAATTGAACTTTTACGTAATTGAATGAACGGTGGTGACATGAACGGCTACTCTCGTGCTATGAGAAGCCCAACATAATATTCGTCTCTCAAAACGTATTGTGACTATTAAATTTTCTAATGCAACAAGAGATTTTAAACGTAATTAAAGTTAATATATAAATAGATAGAGTATACAATAAATGATGAATAGTCCATTGCCAGATCCACGCGTGAATGTTCTTTTGGTTATCCGTGTTATTTCATAATAAAAATTAGAGAAAATCAAGATCCATTAATACACTTTAATATCAATATACAGCTTTTCTGAAAAAAATTTCGTTACTCTTCACACTTTTGTAGATATTGCGCCGTCGAATCGAAATTTGAAACTCGTTTGTGTTGTTGTAGTCCAAATAATACGAGAACTACAAGCTCGTAGCGCTTTTAAAGCGGGTTTCTTTGTTCACCATTTAGGCGGTATCAGCTGGAACATGTATAAAAATGTATGCAATGCATGCATGCACATGGGCAAAGCCAGAGCACGATGAGACCAGGCAAGTTGTCGGTTGGTATCGAGTGAACTCATCCTATCGCATTGCGCAGAACACAGCACCGCCTCTTTCCAACGCTATTGTTACAGAGACAATACACGACTGAGGTGACACGCTGCACGACTGGAGTGACACGCGCGGTACACGACTGGAGTGATGCGGTACGCGGTACACGACTGGAGTGACAAGGTACGCGGTACACGACTGGAGTGACAAGGTGCGCGGTACACGACTGGAGTGACAAGGTACGCGGTACACGACTGGAGTGACAAGGTGCGCGGTACACGACTGGAGTGACAAGGTGCGCGGTACANCTGTCTCTTATACACATCTAGATGTGTATAAGAGACAGGTACACGACTGGAGTGACAAGGTGCGCGGTACACGACTGGAGTGACAAGGTGCGCGGTACACGACAAGATCAGCCAAGCAATCGTGGCCAAGGTTAAGCGCGCTATTTGGTCCACACGCCATTCGACGTTTCTTGTGAGGGTGCAGAAAACAATAAAGTTTTAAACTTGGTAAAGTTTTAAAACTATCGAATGATGTTAATAAAGCCCCCCTGAAAATTTCAGTGTAACTTCCATGTAAAAAAATAATACTTATACTTGTCTACTGCCTTCGAACAAAGCTCAATAACAAAGGTATAAATCCTTGTCACGTGTGGGATGTCCGTTTCATAATCCATTGTTATTTAGTCGCTTCGAGCCTTCAGCAAGATAATACTTCTTGTCATAACATGCGTCAGGAGAGTGCATGATGAAGCAGGACCCCAGCAAGAGGTGAAGCAACGAAAGCTGAGGTGAAGCAACGAAAGCTGAGGTGAAGCAACGAAAGCTGAGGTGAAGCAACGAAAGCAGTTCGCACGCTCGAGCTGAGGGAGGGCGGCAACCAGAATAGCAACACTGAGACAAGAACCAAAGATACCGCCGCCGTATTGCAGTAAAACGTGCTGGCTCCTAACTACTTCAGGCACGTTCATCCTGCTTACCTGCTCGCTGCACGTGAATAGTATTTGTTATTTAGAACGTCCGTAAATATTTTTTCAAGCTAAATCGTCACGAATGAACAATGGATTGCCACGCATTAACGTTGCGATCGACACGATCGCAATGTTTTGGATAAATGGTTCGGATGGAAGGAACAAATCAAGAAATTATAGATGAGCCAAACACAACACATATAGACCTACGTGATCTTTTGTACAGTTCAGTCTTCGCAAAGTAAGCATTGACCGAGTGGCAAAGCAGATTTGCATGCAAAATACGAAAATTTGGCAAGTCAAATATTGAGTTTAATCTTTTGATCCGCGATACCAGTTCATCATGAGCTTTTTCAGAGGTGCCAACCAAAAAGTCCATGAATGCATTTCGCGACGATGGTTCCGATACTAGGAAGCAAGAGTTAGATAACACGAATTTTGGAACCAGACCTCTGTTTAAACTTTTTTAACTCAAACCATCGAGTCCAAAATTTCTAGAAAGAGTAAGGAGTAAGAAAAGTTCAAAATTAGAGAAGATAAGTTAAAAATTTTAAATGTAAATTAGTATATAAAAGAAAGAACTCTGCTGCACATTGATATTGATTCTTAAATATTCTGAAGCTGTATGAATGAATTGGAGAGACCATTACTGTACGAGCTTCACGACTTTTGAATTACGCGCGAAAATTAAAATTTTGCCAATCGCCTAAATGAAACGAACAGCGCATAACAACATTTTCTCAGCTACGTTTACAATGGTTCCACGAGGACTGGCAGGGGCGCGGACTAAACAAGACATTTTTATAAAGCTCCACTTCTGCATTCACGGCAGAATTTATTTACAGACCATCTAGGTTCAATTAGCGATGAGCATGTGGAAGGTTAAAGTTATGTCGAGCATGACGCCGGCAAAACAGAAAACCAAGGCATATCAAGTCCATTAATGCTTTCTGTCGACTGATGGACACTCTAAAGAGAGCTCTACATGCTAATTTGGGAAAAATCTCCTTTCACTACTTTCACATTGAACTGAATAAATTAATAAATTTCGTTACTGGAATCACAGATTTCCGTTGTCACAGAAAAGCCGACTGGAAGCCGCTTTTAAAAGCGCGGACATTTTTAATACGGACCCGTGGTGGGACATGAGCTCAGAGTAAAAGCGCCGCTACATACAGGGGTTTGACAAACAAGGGACTCGCCTTACATTTTGAGATCATAATCAGTGACCATGTTATAAACACTGTAAACTTGTTTTTTTCATTGTTTATAGTTCCTATTCTATTTATTATTGGCTCCAATTGATATTATGCTTTTACCGATATTTATGGTTTGTGAAGTTTGACATAAAAATGGCAAACCTCTCCTACATTCAAAGAGTCCAAATTGTTGGTGCTGGAACGGCAGGTGCTAGGGTGACAGAAAGTTCACGAATGCTTGAAGTTTCAAGAGGTACTGCCTCAGAAGTAATGACAAATGAAAAGCTCATGGAAGATTGGAAAAATGTCATCAGCAAAGCACGGGTATGGCCGAAAGTTGAAGTTGTCAGGGAGAGGCCGTCAGTCAATTAATAAACTTGTTATGGGAAATCGAAAAATTACGGCTTTTAAAATTACAACAAACGTCAATGAACACCAAACAAAACACAGCTTTCAAAAAACTGATCATCGGGAGCTGCAAAAATTTGAGTTCTATGGAATAGCTGCAATAAGAAAAACTCTGGTCTCAACTATAAATGCTTCAAACAATTAGAGTTGAGTAAAAACTTCCTGAATTGGTCCCTCAATACCTCGAGCAGTTGAGACATGTAATTTTTCAGACGAATTATCGTTTACCTCATTTCCGACCTCTGCCCGAGTCTATACATTTGCAGATGGTGCACTGAAGAATGGGTTATAATTCATTTGGAAACAATTCACAATTTGTATGAATCAATACCTCGGAGAATTGAGGCTGTACTTGCCGCATAAGAAGAACTATACCATACTAAAATATATACCCCATGGCTGGCAGTATGCGTCCGAGTCAAAATGTGCGCTCGACTTTCTGAAGAAAAGTCTACGTTCACAGGCCATCTCCGTATCTGACGAAAGTCTACGTTCTCTCACATATCAGCTCCGAGACCAACTCTATCAGAGGAGGTCGAATGCCTGGCCAGGGTAGTAATTTTATTCAGGTATTTCCTTATTTTGTCCATCCCCTGTATGCAGCCTTCTCTTGTCAGGTCAATTAACATCCAATTAGTCGAAATACCATTTCAACATCCGTCTCATTTGAAAGGACTTGCAACAATGCAACATGCTTATTTCAAAGGAGCGATTGTTACACCATACGTTTACGCGAACCTCTTGCACTGGTATATTCATCGTGATTTATTTTTCAACTAAATCCCAACTTTCCAGCATCCCACCAGAACAAGCCAAAACGGAGTTCGAAATCTCAACACTCGTAGCTATCGCTCACAGGATCAGAAATCTGACACGGCTTTTTCCTGGCCCCAACATAGCCCCTCCAGCGCGTGCGGGTGGAGGGAACATTTACAATGTTGGACCCGTAATGAACGCTCGACGTTGGGACCCGCAAGGTGATGACCGGAGCGTTGATCACGCATCAAAAGCTGAGCACACAAGAGTGTTTTCCACGGCAGCGAATGCGTGTAAAGAAATACTCAATTATGGACGGGATAAAAGACTGCCAGCAAAGCAAAAGAGGGATTACCAGAGTGCATCAAAAGCGTGCCGAAAGAGAAGCGCCTTCACCTGAATAATAAACCAGCAACTCGAGACGCGGATGCTCTATGGCACATGCAGCAACAACGCAGTGTGATCCTCACCTGATATTCGAGGACTGCGAGGTGATATTGAGTTTGCAGATTATTAACGAGGATATAAGATCAAACTAAAATGGAAAAACATAATTTTACATTTAAATTATTTTCTGCGATTATTTATATTAAGTTCAGTTGAATATGGACAGTATAGTAATCATGCATTTCAGTATTAATATAAGAAAAGGTGCAAATAAAAATAAACCTACAAAAGGCTTAACGATTGATGAGGTTGGGTTCGGATAAAAAGAAATCTTATGCCATTAAATTGTTCGATTTTCTTTAATTTGAGAGTTCTCAAACTTCCAGGTTGATGAGGCATATACTAGCATCGCTCACATATATTGTATTAGACCGTTAAGCAAAATATCAGCGGTCGCCAAAAACATTTAGAGTAAAAGCATGAAAGGCTTCCCCCTCCGATAGGCGGTATGGAAAGTAATAAATTTCACACACGGAACTTTCCCTGAGGAAATAAATGACGCTTAGCCCGCCATGGCTAGCGTAGAGCACCAATTTTATGGCTCGTGATTGGCGTATAAAACAAGCACGATCGCCGACGTTCGTTCAATTAGAATTCATGAAGTGCGGTGAACACCATCACGAGCGATGATTCTAAATAAAATTGATGCCATTAATTCGAGTGCTCGCTGTGGGGCAGAGCTGATATTCACCGAGGAAGTAGTAGGTTAGCGCTCGTTAATTGTGGGCTCGGCAATGCGAGGCAGGATCGATGCTCACTCGATTAACACGCAGCCGGCAGCTCTCGTCCACGGTAGTGGCTGGGAGTATTCGTAGCGCAATATGGCGGGCGAATGAAAATATATTCTAACAAAATATATTTAGATCCTATACATTGATTAGTTATCTATTGAAAATCAACAAACATCTTGTATTATAGTTACATGTACGGCATCATTCAAGCTCACTTTTATTACTGCGAATTATTCAGACAAACGTGCTCGAATAATAAGGTTTTCTCATTAATTGTATTTCACCACACCATGAAAATGTACACAAAGTGACTTATTTTAGGGCCAATTCATACCTAAAGCCGGGTTGGTTTCATCGTCACTTCTCACCGTCCATGAGTAAATTGCTCAACATTGGATTTGCACCTTGGGCAGATGCGGAAATAAAAGCCGATAAATATTATGAGGGTGTACATGGAAATTATCAAAGATCAGAGAGAAAATTTAAAATATCTTTTGGTATATGTGGCACAGCACGAATTTGCTTCAACAAAAAATAGCTTGCCAAGGACAGCGCACACTTAACACATTTTCCGCACCCTACAAACTATCACTTATTAATTTGAGGGAGCCTGGTGGATCCAATACACCATTCTCAGCAAGTATAAACATTTCATCCTTAGTATACTATAAATTTATACAGCATATTCTCTTTAACAATATTTCTGCGTAAAACAGACAAGACGATCTCATATTCATGGAACAGCAAACACGGCCGCGGCAGCCGTACAATTTGCAGGAGTCAAAATTAGCGTCGAGGGAAAACTTGAAGTGACAAGCCGTGCTTCACTGGACCGGCCCTAGGAAGGGTCCGGGCCCATTGAGCCCTCTTAGTAATGGGGCCCTCGGCTGCATGGGGCCGACCCACGCAACTGTTTAATTGCTCTCCAAGACGTGCACTCTGCGCTAGGCAGGATGTATTGTGCGCACAGGATATAACAGAGTAACTCGGGAAATTAAATGAACATGAATAGAGAGGGTGATGATGATCATAATAGCTGATAATGATGATATCTCACTGGCAAAAACTTTACGATGTGAGTAAACTTGAAGCGAATAATTAACAATGAATAAAAACAGAACTTAATAGCAACATATTAGACGTTGAATATATTGGTAAGCAACACAATGAGAAAAGTAGGACAAATGCAAAGCGTACACGCCACCACAACGTATTGGTGAATGCGAAAAATCGTTGAGTATTCCACATACAAAAACGCCTAACTGCACATTTATATCAACTGAAATTGATTCCAAACGAGTTTCCATGGATATAGCAAACATTTACGCAATAACCACACAGTTGCCAAACATCTCGTTCACTTGAATTTCAAAGTGAGGCAAAAATTGCTGGAATTAGAAGAATTCTGACAAGTATATGAACTTGTTCGTCACTGGTCAGAAGGCTAATCAAGATTTACGAAACAAATTATTTTTAGCTGAATATTTTCGCACTAACACCAGTTGCATTAGGCTAACACACTAAGTAAGAACTTCATCTTTCTTCCCTTGATGAATGTTAGAAATGTTGTGATGACATTGGGGGAAATCGAAGCACTGAACTGTAATGAATAGCAAAGATCTGGCAACATTCTAGCGGTACTCAAAGTTGAAACAAGCCTCAATTTTAATGAGAGCTCAGCAGCAGTCCCAACAAGGCGTTATTAACTAACGAAAATAAGGCTTAAAAAATTTCGTTGTTGTAAGCACTAAGCTGATCAAACTGTCTGAAGATGGCCATCCAATAAGATTAGCATCAATAGCTTAAAATAAATAATTAAGTCGTGCAGATTTCAGAATTTGTATTTCCGCTCCAAAAAAGAAATTCATAAAAACAAAAAATTCAAAAAACAAATTTTTCCAAAACTTTAACCAGAAAAGAAGCCGTCATGTAGCGTATAAATATATTTTTCGTCATATTATGAAAGTACTACTAAACATTTAAGTTTTTTTTTCAAAGATAACGTTTGAATTCTAAGCAACTTGCAACACGCGATTCAGCTTTCAGTTCCACTCGTATTCTACGATTGCCAAGTTGAAATAATAACTCGTCAAGCCGAGCCGGTAGGATACGCTCAGGAATTTATTCAGTGCCAGAGAAAAACACGGACATTATTAAGCTAATCTTATCGCTAGGAAAGCTCAGCGAGTTCGCAGACTGGAAATGTCCCATTGCGTTAATCGTCTTTAGGAGAAAATAGATTTGCCTAAGCTGCGAATAAAAGATGAAGCTATACATAATCGGATTACCTCCTCTCCCACGATTTGTACGAGATGGAAGACAATAATTGGATATCGTCAGCAGGATTAAAGAGAGACGTGAAATGACTTGGTAAGAGCACCTGCTCTGCAGATGCCGACGGCACGCTAGCTTTCTTGATGTGAAACCAGGAAACATTATCAGAGTACTACGTAAAATTGACAGAATTGTGTTATTCAGAGGGGGGGAATTTGAAAAAAAAATGGATCAGAGATACATAAGAGAATCGAGAAAGATATTAAAAATAAAGATATTACAATGACATCTAGCATCTGTTAAACAGTATACCTATGTAACGACCGAGAAATGGGTTATATATCTACACCCCTGTAAAAAAAATATTGTCCTAAACAGAAGTAGAACTGAATCGTACTGTAGTACAAAATGTTCTATCTACATAGGTCATAACACAGCCCGATATTCCAAGAAATGCAAATTCAATGACCAATTAATAATTTTACCTATAAAAACTAATTATCAGTATATAAAAATACATACAATGAGAAGACTTGAATTAAAAATATTTATAGATTTTTGCATGAGGAAACCAATTTAAATCGACAAGTACCATTTTCCCTACTATATTAGGATTTCTGAGTTTTCTAAAAATACCTCTGATCATTAAGATATAAGGCACTAGTTTTTCAATGTGAGCTCGTCTAACTGCAGCGACAGCAGATTTCGAGCTGGTTTCTTTTGTTTATTCTAAACCAAATATTAGTTTCAGAAAAACGTTGGTAAGTTAGTATAAAATAAAATAAAATATCAACGGTATGAACCTCAATTGAGACGTTCCTTTGTTCTACCTCCTAGCATTTGCAACATTATTTTAGCAGGAATACTCGTCATGAATATGACGTTGAGCGAATCGTTCGTCGAGGACTGTCATTAATGCATTTCGTGACAACATAAGCCACTGCCTGTGAGACCGCCCGATTTCCCGCATCCAGTTTCCGGCATTTAAGAGATTTTCCGTGCACTCAAGGAGCGTCCGCCTCGGCCACCCCTTCCGACCAGAAGCTTATAAATAATTGATGCCTGGCGACGCAGGATGAGGAAAACAGGAACGAGTGCACTTCAATCCTAGCAATGAGTTGGTGGCAGAAACTACAAAGAGCTTGAATTGTAAACGCACATCGGATCATCAAAATAAACAACGATGGCAACACAAGCAACTCGTAGCATCGATAATAATGCAAAATTGAATTCAGTCGACTGGAAAGATGCTTTCTTATTGATGATGCTACCCAAGAAAATTGAAGCATGGCACAGATCACTCTCGTCGATTATTTTTTAACCGCCACTCGCATATTTGCCTGAATAGGCGTGATCTAACTCTACTATATCAATGCTATTACATATCACATGTTATTGATCAAATATTGATCGTAAGAGAGAACGATCTTGTGATCTTGAGAGAATCGGAACAAGATCACAAACGATCTTGTTCCGGCATGACTCAAATCGCACAGATTTCAACACATTCTTACAAAATCAACAGATTACATCTTGATACAGCGAGCATAGCGAGTATGAAGGTTTAATCAACGTCATTCAAACTTAACTTGGAAATTCAGACTATGTTTAACAAAACTAAATACTTTCAGCATACGTTAAGGTAATTTAATTAAAGCCGTAGGCAGTGCAGCTTCGGGAAGAGGGGAGGCCTACAAACAAAATTAGCGGACAAGCGGGCGGAAGGAAGTTTTTCACGCGATTACCAAGAGCCGCACCAAAGTGCCGGCTTTACAATGTGGATTTCTTAAGAGCGTTAACAAATTGCTAACATGTTTACCGACGAAGGAAAAGTGCCGAGATCTTGCTACAAAGAAAACAATTAGAAAAATAGTTGGGATGTTGAAGCAAAAACGCACCTAGAACGATCGAATGGTCCTCGAGTGGTAGAACCTGCGCTATGCAGTGTTATTTTAGCGCAACAATAAGTGTTATTTTAGCGGAACAATAACACCGCGTGCATACACGCAACTCCTATAAAAAGTGTTGAAATTGCTTAATCGAATTGTGTGAAGAGCGAGAGAGTTGATAGTGAGGGCTAGAATAAATCAAACCATTAAGAGTGTATGTAGAGCTAGTGTACCAAAACAAGCTTAAATAAAGTGTTAATTCTCAATTTTTATTAATGGCCGTCGATTAGAAACAATGTCTTGAATTAATTCAATAGTTCAAAAAATTCAAGACTAATGTTTAGTTGAGCAAATATAATGTACAATTCATTTCCATTTCCAAAAAAGCAAAAAAATGGGGAAAAATGGTAAAAATATATTTAGTAACAGGATTGCATTTTCTACAACTTTTACACGACTTGTACCGATACATAACATTAGTGTATAACAATTTTTTCCTTTGAGCTCAACTAAGAATACGTGTAATAAAGCTATTTTTCGGACAGTATTTAAAACATATGTTCTTAATACGCTCTTAAGGATCACGTTTACATGGCACAGCATCAAAAATGACAGCAGAAATAATTAAAAAAAAACTTTGAGAGGATAGAGGCAAGCAGGTTCTATCTGAGCGGTTCTGTGAGGCAGCGGAGGAGAAGTACCGGGGCCAGAACTTACAAGTTGTGCTGCAATAAAGAAGGGAAGTTCTTAGTTGGAGCCAAATAATAGAGCGTCCAGAACTGACCACCCGGGCCGACCAGAGATCTACGAGCTACGGCATCTGCCAAATGGACGCCATGAACATAAAAACTTTGATCGAAACGAACTGAATTTCAGGGAACCGTCATACATTGTGAGAAAATCTTCTCTTGGCACATGGTGCTGAAGAGCTCGAAGAGAGGGATAATACTTTAGGAATATTGAGATACGGGCGGATCGAAATGAGTAGGTATCATTTCTTTACTTAAGTAGAGAGGTGAATGTAACTGCATGTGAAGAAAACTGAAAATATTTGCACGTTCAGGTTCCATAATTGTTTTATCCCCACAGAGTTATCACAAAATAACTCAAGACGAATAATTACTACTATGAACATTGGTGCCAAACTTAGAAAGCAAAATCATCTATTAGAAGGAAAATTTTTGATTACAAAAGACAGAAAATGCAAATTTTTCAACCAGTAAACATTTAAAAATTCTGGCCGCTTCAATATACCATTTACTAGGAATGCCAACAGTAGCACGCCAAAGAGCGTCAACAATGGCATAAATTCGAGATTTTCCAGCGAAGGCATCCACTGTTACGCGAGTGAGAGATAGATGGCAATATAAAGCGCAGGCTACCGATGTTGACCAATCAACTGTTGGTTCTTGGGACAGATTTGCTGAGTTCCGCGCCATTGGCCAGGACGTTCACACGCGATTGCATATCAAAAAGCTATGGTCAAGATGTAAATCTGAGGGAAAAGCTGCAGCAGCAGGAGCGGGACTGCCACCAAACTTGGAGGTTTTTACGCTGCGCTGAGCACGTTTGCCGGCGCAAGAAGTTTATTCGCGGTCGTTTGTACGGCAAGCGGCGCGCATCGCGGAGACGCGCTCTAGCGAGAGCACCGGCGATGGATGCGAAGACGCAGCTTCACTGAAGGAAGTAGGAATTATTGAAGAGCCTCCTGAGGGTGCGGGAGTGCTAGTGATGAAGACTGGTCGGTTCAATATCGGCAAGCTTCATACGAGACCAATGAACTAGAATAACGAGAACAAAGGAATTTTCGACAGAACACATTACGTAAGCGATAAAAAATTATAATTAAATTAGAAGTACTTTTGAAAAATACATTTTATCCGTGAAAATTAAGGAGTATCCAAAAAGATAATAATAATAATAATAAGCGAAAAAAAAATTATAATCAATTTCATGCTGTAGTTGCGAGTGAGAGAAAAACCCTGGTAGGTATCTGAAATTTCTCACCACGAAGACAGGAAAAGATTCAATGATATTTCTAATCTGAAGATCTACAAATATTGAGATAAGCTCCTTAACGACCGAGTATCTCGTTTTAATCTGTTGGTAGTCAGCCTCGTTTTATGCTGTGGTATTCTAATTAATTCCAAGCAATTGATTTTCATTCGAAATTATGATCAGGAACTTAATCTGCATTGTATACAAGGTATACAATTGACAAAGCAGATGTTCACATCAAGGTCATGATGAGTGCCGAGCTGATGATAAGAGCACTAGAAGCTCCTACGAGGATTTCTTTTAACTTGTGACTCTATTCGATAGTCTCATTAATTACTTCGAGATGCATCCTCATTGTGCTATGTATGCATGACATTATTCTCTTCGCCACATTTGGCGGTGCTGTGCTTCCATAAAAGCTGCTCATAAAATACGAGATGAACTTTTGTCGAAGGATAAAAGAAAATCTCTGCAAAAGGATATTGATCAGCAAACATTGTAATGCGTTAAATCGCTTACAAGCACGTTAGCATGCTTTTATATGCTTGATTGAAACGTCATCAAAGCGGCATGTAGTATAAAATACTACCCGTAAATATTTCGTCGCCGTAAATACATGCAAGGGGGCTGCTCGGTCGCGTGCAATTTCCGAGCCGTGATATTACCCGAGCCTAAAAATATATACTTAGGAGAATAGCAAGGCATTTCAAAAATGGGAGTGAAGCATTGGCTCCATAAAAATGATCGAATATAATATACGAGACGGACGCAATTTATTTTTTGTCATATTTATAAGCGATAGTCAAATCAGATTTCAATGCAATTTTCATGTTTAAAATGGTTTAAACAGGCTTTGCTTCATTTACTATACATTCAATTCATTCTAATTAAACAGGATTCGGGATACCGGCATTAAAAAATACAGAGTTTATTGATCCCGAGCAAAGTCGGGCTAACCTTCAAGTTTACTATAATCTACATCTTGTTTTTTTTCCAGTGATTTCACCACTCGATCAGGAATTGTCATCAATTTTGTCAAGAGAGACAAACAGAATTTTACTTCTGTCGACAGAATTTTGCAAAACTTGACAGTGCAATTGTGAGTCGGTGTAAAACTTGAGGTAGATTGAATAATTCAACATAGGTTTTTTATTTTGTAAATTCAAATTATACACCGAGGGAATTATAATTCCATTCAAATTTAAAAGCGGCTTTTTGAAAAAGCATGAATTTCTATGAGGTTATAAATAAGCAATTCCTTGATTAACACTAATCTCTTCGGAGTTTCATCAGGATTGTTGAAGGAATTAGATGAAGGAATTCTCAAATATAATGCGTTGTCAGGAGCAAACATTTATGATGATTTAAATTTTACTCATGGGAGAAATGTACCATGCCATTTATAAATGAAATTAATAAAGTAAATAATGAAATAAATATAAATGAAATAATGTAGTTTGCATAAATAAATACACAAATATAATATAATAAAAAGACTTAGTTTCTAGGTTGTACATTGTGACAAATTACGGAGGACGGTAAAATCGTCTCAAATAATCTATTCAGATCTTCATCTCTACGTGTAGCTGGAAAGCGATCCTTGGTCATTGTGCAGAGTGCATGCGTTCAAATATTCATGGACTTGACACGATCGGATGTTTGTAACGAAGAAAAGGATTATTTGCAAACGTCTCCGAGGGCTGGTAACCCACATCTGCTTACAAACGAGTTTTTGAATGAGCTCCGATAAAGGCTTGAGACAAACAGGCGCCGTATACCGTCAACAATCAAACGCTGATTACATTTCTAATTTTGTCCTCAATGCAATTAGAGGAGACGGCAGTATCTGGATTACATTGCACCGCAAGCGGGACAAACACTACGTCATGCTTCAAACAAACAACAGTAAACTCCGCGTCCCGGAAGCTTTTTAGCTCCCTATAATTTCGAGTAATTTAGTTACAGGTGGACCCATTACGAGGCACGAAACAAATTCTTTTTAATGACAGCATTGTGAAGTGTGAAACCTAGAAAATATTTTGCTTATAGGATTCATTAAGTTAATCTAACAAATCCTCGTTACAAAACCCTCGATATGCCGCTTGAAATATTTCCTTTAGGACTTAAAGACATAATTTCTACATCTTTGATACAAATGTTCACATTGCCATATATTAGTATAGGTTGGCAGAATTTCTTCTTTCAAGCAGGTTTCATTGAAGACCAGAGAATTTGTTTTATTTGCAATTTTCTTATTAGTTTTTTCAATATATCGAACAATATTTTTAGTTTGAACTGGACGATTTACCAGTTCAAACTAAAAATATTGTTCGATATATTGAAAAAACTAATAAGAAAATTGCAAATAAAACAAATTCTCTGGTCTTCAATGAAATTGCCATATATATAACGGATTTAAATATTGCAGTTTACATAACGCAACTCGCACCTAACAGCTATCACTTCAATCTGTTCTCGACATCAGAACAGCTAACACTTGAACGAGCATGATCTCATAACGTTAAACAAAGTCAAATATTTTACAATGCTTTTTTACCTTCACTAAGTACAAGTAAAACATACCAATACTTCAGGTCTTCAACAAAGCACAGCTTGTTGAATACAGAGGCACGCACTTCATTCAGCGGACAATCCCATCAATGGCCACTCGAATGGCGGCTTTTCAATTACACGGCCCAGTTCTTCCGAGTTGGCAAACTCCTCGTTCCGAGCCTCGAGCCAGCAGGAACAATAGGCATTTTTGCGAGCTGGTAGCCTCTGGGAAGAGGCCATACAGTTAATGTTTAGAGGACAGCGTGTGACTTAACAGCTGTCCACGCTCCAGTCTCCGTTTACTCAGTTAATTGGTCGAGGACAGGGACACGTATAATCGTGTCCTCAGCCAAACACATTTGGGTTTTTCATAATGTGTTCAATTTCAATGCTTGTCGAACATTAATTTGAAACCTTCATTTTCGAAGCAAGCAGAGAACTTGCGAACTTACGACAATACTCCAAGTGAGCTACAGAGAAAAATTATAATTGAAAGCGATAGTTCTTGCATTCCTCAGATTCTTCAGGCCGCATTCTACGTTCGTTATTTCATAATAATAAAAATCTGATTGTAAGGTAGGATAATATGGTAAATAGAGCCACTAAAAAATGGCAAAAAAATAATGACTGATAGATATTTGCAAGGTCCAAAAATGCTTTAATTCTGATTGGAGCTTGAAACTTGCCATAGTTAGAAGAAGAACCATTGAAGTAAAAGTAGTTCTGCAAGTATTTATTTTTGTAATCTCTCGCGTGCCACACCTTAAGCCCGCAAACCAAAAAGTTGATTTCGTGAGAATAGATCCATGTGAAACGTACCTATTTTTAATTCATCAAAATTTTTGCCTGAGAAAGCAGCCTGCAAATATATGAGCGGGAGATGTGAAATATCGAAGTAAAATTTTTTAACGAATTATTGACTCTTGGTGTAACTAAAAAAAATAAGGTTGTTAATGCCTACGTTCGAATTATAAGATGAATAATCCTGACACCCATTTTTAACAAACAGAATCGAGGTGACGACCAAATATTACTTCTGAGTGGCAACTACTGCATGTACGGAGTAAATCATTCTTATACAATTAAATACATCTTAAATACATATTCTATACAAAGTAAATGCTTAGGCAAGCTCACAAGCATTAATTTCGCGAGACAATTTCTTTTACAAAGATTAAAATGTTTTGTTAGCAGTTATTTCGCCATTTGATTCAACGCACTCTGGAGTCTAAATTTGAAACTTCATTTCACACCCGAAGTGTAACTGTAAAGAGCCGAGGCTCGCAGGTCCCCCAAAGAAAGGCCTCAGTTCTGGCCTTCATTGAAGACCCACGGAGACACAAAAGGCCAACTTGGGCGCTTGTGTGCCAGAAGAATGATTTCGTAATCCGGACAATTTGTTCCTTCTTTGGCGGTCACTTTCGCCATTTGGCGCAGTCAGATATGCCTTAAAATGAGCTGCCTTATTATAATAGCAATTCTAGGACAATGGGTGACATGTCGGTTCCATGCAATTCAGTCTAAGGCGCATCAAAATTGTCAAAAAAATTAACTCTTTTAGAAATTAATTATCTTAACTACCTCTATGAAAGCAACGATCGGATCTTGGCTTAATTCTGATCACTTATCGAGCGACCCAAGGTCTTCTAATTCATCAAAAAAATTTGAAGCGACCAAGACGAGTCATGTGAATTTTAATTCCATTCGGTAACAGAATTTCCAAAAAAAGGCGGTAATTTATTTGACCTTTCAGAGTTTCCGAGGCTTTCAAAATCCCAATATGGAATCTTGAAATCTTTAATTAGGCCATCCACGACACGAGATTGCAGCGCGTACGCGAGAAGTTATAAAATCGCTGAAGGAAACTCCATGTGCGAGTTGGTCTCGCGAGAGCTTCGAAGAAGTGGAGCTCGTTACTCCTCATTAGTTCTCTTCTGGCCCGGCCGAACGCTCGCTATAACGACGCGGGCTCCGGCACTATTGCTCCCAAAGCCGACTTCTGTTCGAGAAAATCGCCGTTAGGAACTCGCAGACACTCACATCATCGAGGGAATTGAGAAGTTACTCTACGACGCCATCTCGTACGTGCCCAAGAAACGGCCGGGAAACCGTATAAAACCCAATGGGAACAGATTGCACTCCGTTTTGCTCTAGCCTTGTCTGATGCAAATACACGGTTTTTGGCCACGTCGAACGAAGAGTATACCCATCCAAGCTGCCTTAAAAAATTAATTGATGGCTGCAGATTTCTTGGCAGTAAAAGAGCCACGTAGATAGTTTTCCTCCAGCCAGTTGAGCAAATTTAAAAACTGAGCATTTACTTGGCACAAGAAGCTGAGCGTAAAAGCTTTTTGGTGAAGGGCACTGAATAAAATACTTGTGAAGACTTCTCATGACGAATAAGGCTTCAGGGACGTTTGTAAGTAAATATTGCACCTCTAGCAACTACCTTCACTAAAAATCAACACCTCAGCTGTCGTAGTTCGTGAAAATTGAAACTTTGCAGGAAGGATTGGGGAATTTTTTTCCGTCTGTCGGGACATACAACGCAGGGAATCAAGAAGCACCACCAGTACGACTGTCAAAAATCATAGATACGAGCTCAACTAAATTGTAAAAAAAATCGGCTTGGCAAATTGGGTTGACAGATATAATTAAAGAGCAAGTCACCTTCACTAGCAAGTCATGCCATTACTGAGCCTCCATACTTATAGGTGCGAGATGAACACACCACGAACCTAATGGATCAGCGGTCGCGACGGGCCAGCAGCTCATACCCTAACAAAATTTAGAGTCGCCCCAACTTCTGGTAGTCCAAATAAGAAGCTGCCGCGTCTGTAAATTTTCATTGCGTAGCAGTGCAAATCGAAATTGAGGGCGGCGCATCAGTGCAGGAGGCAGCGGCCGTAATGTCCTCAACTTGGTTATGCCTACAACGTTTACGGACACACAATACTTTATTATTAAATTAAAGAAGCATACATTCAACCTGAGAAATACTTTAAAGAAAAATATTTGTTCATTTTTCGTAGTAAGATTACAAAAAATATAACTCAGTACTCACTGCAGTGAGTGACAGAGAGCGCATTTTCTCGTCGACGAAAACATGAAGTCACGGACGGACAGACAGACGGACTGACATGGCGAGCACAATAGTGCATTTTTTTCATAAATGAGAAAATGCGCTAAAAATCGTCATTGCCCAGTGCTATGCGTAAAGAGTAGGTACGTAATCTGATTCGAATAAATAGTACATAATCTGATTCATTTTCCACACAACGGATTTAAATT
Source organism: Hyalella azteca (assembly GCF_000764305.2). Taxonomy (NCBI): domain Eukaryota; kingdom Metazoa; phylum Arthropoda; class Malacostraca; order Amphipoda; family Hyalellidae; genus Hyalella; species Hyalella azteca. Next base: position 842,996 of record NW_025940147.1, read on the forward strand.
AAAAAATAAATGCGACTTTGAATTAGACTCAGTTAGCAGGATAGGAGATCTATCGAGACGAGCTTACAAAAACTAAGTTAATCAAGTTCAGCGGTAGCGTAATAATTTTTAATTTGCATAATCATGAGACTCGAGTTTGCAGTAAAAGCTGAAAATACTAAAAGATGTCTGTAAAATGCGAAGAAGTTCTGTGGAGACATTTCAAGTATAAATTCTAAACATAGTGGCATAGGAACATTGACTCCGAGCGCTGCTATTAGTATGCTTTTTATTGCAAGGCTTAAAATTACATCCTTGAAACTGAAGGGTTTCATTTGATATAGATTAAACCTGAGCTTCTTAGTTAAATTCAAGTAAGATCTTGACGGCAGTTCCCTTCATGGTTGATTAAGAGTACATTCGCCTCGGTCCAGTATTGGAACTACTAATTTTAATTACATAACGAGGAAAGTGAGGGCCTGAACAATATTGTTTATTTATAAATTACGAATGGCATTTGGCCATGAATTTTTCTAATTATACGTGTGTTACTAATATTACTCACACTAGTGGAATCCGGAACAAATAATATTTTTATACATTTACAGTTTACACTTGATCACAACTAAGGACTTCGAACATTACCTATAAGAAGTGGTTTCAGTTCTGGAAAATCAGAAGCCCCCACCACCCTAAAAAATTCACAACAAATTAAATAAAACCTGGATACAATCTTGGCGGCGAAAACACGCGTGAAGGAAGCAACATTTGCGATGAAGTTTGTCGCAAATTTCCAAGCTTTGGCGACGCGCCGAAGTGACGCTGGGGCGTTGCTATCGGATTCCATTAGGCGTCTTTTGTGGCCAAACGATGAGGTTCCATTTGAGTGCAGCAACGAGCCCACAACATGGGGTGGTGCGCATCACGATTGAGCGACAATGAGTTGCAAGAAGTGTGATGCGATACAAACTCTTGGTGAAACACAACATATGGGGGTCCATACACAGCATATATATACGAGGAACATTGGTGGCCACCACATGCACTCCGTTTGTTTGTAACTGACACCTTATGTTACGGTAAAAATAAAAGTTTGAACACGTTACAGAGAACACAGCAGGCCCTTATCCAGCATCGATTACTTATATATCCACAGCACGATTTTTGTAATTATCTGCACATTAAGAAGCAAAAGATATATCTTAGGACAAACGTTCAGGGCTCAAGACTCATAACATTCGAAAATGCAGTTCTTGTACAATCACAGAATAAATTTATAATAACATTTTAATTTTGCACAAAATGCTCCTGTTAAAACGTCCGGCGTAGCCTGTGCGCTTCGCTTCCATTAGTTCAACACTGGCGCCGCGGAACACTAATATTGCTTATTTATTTACGTGGGTTATTGCATGTTGAATCCAACAACGTTGTTCAATTTAACGTCCAGACAACAAACGGATAAAGAAAATATAACTCAGTACCCACTGCAGTGAATGACAGAGAGCGCATTTTCTCGTCGACGAAAACGTGAAGTCGCGGACGAACGGACAGACAGACGGCCGGACCGACATGGCGAGCACAATAGTGCATTTTTTTCAGAAATGAGAAAATGCGCTGAAAGGGGATTCAACTAGACGGACCTTGCTCATTTAAAGTAGATAGCCGTAGAATTCTTATTTTGGGTTACTTGAATCGCTCCCTAGAAAATATTGTGTGACGGCTCTAAAATTTTTTCACATCAACTAATAATTAGTAGAAGTAAAACAAGCCGCCCGCCTTAATCGGGCGAGTCCTATATAGTCTGGGCATGAGTTACTTAACTTGGCTCCGTTACAGCGCACTCAGGTCTGTGATTTAATCACGGTTCTAATCCGAGGCCGAGAGAAGAGAAGCCCAGAGAAGCCGAGAGAAAAGAACCAAATTAATTCCGTTAGCAAAATAGGATGAAAACAAGAAATATTTTTAAAATACAACAAAAACAAAAATATTTTCAAACTTAGGAACCGCGAACAAGACTGCAAAGGAAAATCTTAAAGACAGATCGCAACTATGCCAGTTAAGCAAATTTACTGCATTAAAACGGTCAATAGGGTTGTTGACGTGAATCTCGTGCTGATGAAGAAAGCCGCGCAGTGCATGCAAGCGTTAACGAAATCGTACAATAGAACTTAAAGTTCTTCTTTATAAATTATAAAAATTTGAGCTTTTAATTGCACGCAAACAAGATATGACGAACTCCTGAACATATATTATATTAGAATTTCATTTAAATTAAAATAAATAATTCTTAGAAACTCGCAACAAGATCAAACGACAAAAGTAAACCATTATTGAATCTTTGCGTTCGTCTTGATCATACGTCAAATCTGCTTTACGTCATCGGTAACCTCATTGAATTTGGCATAATTTTTCTAGGCAAAAATTATGTGTAAATCTGTCAATAAATTCAATGGAGTGAAGCGAGAAACGGGCGAACAAAGATCTTATCGGCTGACAAAATCACCGCAGCAGATGTCCTGTTGCTGTCATGCATTTTATTGCATTTCCATCCTCCAATGCTCTAATCCATTCCAATGTAACAGAAAACGTATATACGTTCACTGAGCATATTCGGTGAGCACTTGCAGTGGCACAGCGTCAAATGTGCGTACACTGAAGCCGCATTTAACGTTAAATCAATGCATTCGATGTTACAGAGAAGCTTACACTGCCAAAACATTTCAGCAACTCAATTATTCTAGAACACACTCATTAAATCTCTCGACCGTACGCAATTACAAGCGAGTAATTAGTGCTTCAATAACATATTGAAAATCAGCACAGTGATCACTTTTCCGTCACACAAGACTAGACTGAGATTAAGTAGTTTCAGACGCGCAAAAACATTATTGAACCCAAATAGCATTTCTAAACACACGCAAACACATATTTGGGAAAAATTCTTGGCCATACAGACCATAACTATAAATCCAGTCGAATGCGGAAGAATGAGCGCGTGTAATTTCGAGATGAATCAGCAACGGCTCAAAGCCTGAATTGTTGCACTTGTTTTTCAGAATATATTTAATTTATGCTAGTGTTCTCCGTGTTGCGACTCCATTATGTGCTATGTGGAGCGATTCAATTATAGCCGCTAACTGCGCGACTCAATTGAGGAAACGATATTATGTTAGCATGTTATGAGCATTATTGACATAGCCAAGAGAGTATATTTGAAGCGATCAAACAATGATTCAAGGACAACGGAGGGAAAAAACAACGTACTGAGGTTCCAGCAGCGTTTCCCCAGAAGAGTCAGGGACCATGAGACACCGTTTGCCAGATCCATTGGCTTTATCGTTGCCGGAATGAATACGAACGATGCGACCGACTGACCGCTAACGCCCGATTCCTCCACTAAACATCAAGGCAGGTTCCATCGGTGGCCGGGCGAAGGCCAGAATTGGTGGCCACCAAGACTCGAAATTCTGGACTTGGTGGCCATTGAATATTTGAACCACTGAGTGACCAGGAAACAATCCTGATCTGACAAGTCGAATGCGGAGTGGCATCAAAAAACATCTTTCCTGAGTATACAAAGCATGCATAAGCATGCAAAGCGTGCAAATAAGAAGATCGCATACGCACGTCAAAATCTAGTAGAAGTTCCGTTATATTACTTGTTATAATGATTCGACAAGGATAAATGACTAACTAAAAAAAGAATTAAAAAAAACAGGTTACTAGAACACCGAAAAAACGATCAAATATAAAAAACGGTCATTTAAACACAGGCAAATAGTAAGATATAGTTTATTTTCTGCATAAACACAAATTTTTCGAAGCGTTCTAATACAGAACTCATGAACAGAACTAACCCAGAATTTGTGTTATAATACAGAACTAACACAGAATTTGCGTTATAATACAGAACCCATGTGTTTCCACATGATAAAAAAGCAGCACGAGGTCAAGTTGAAGACTCTAACGTGGACGAAGCCGTCGACTAAAGGTCCGGAGGCCTCGAAACTACTCGACAGAACCAAACTTTGGAGCAGCAACACCGCGGGCTTCCATTTAGGCTTGGACGGTCTGGCTTTCAATAGGAGCCGCGAGCTGTCCTTTGAATTTGCGTCGCCTAGACAATATTATGGCCTAGCCATCCGCCATACTGCATGTTTCTATATATGCTCTGAAACGCCTACCTGCGCTTAGAGTGTAATACATTTCCAGTAAATAATAGTTTAAAATTGTACACTACGTGGAAAATTGTTGAGCAATACACCAGGAACATCATATCAAGAGTTTAGTACAAAATTACGGTATTCCGTCAATTAACACTGCGGGGGAGCAGATCTATCAAGGCAATTTCTGTTTGCCTTTGATGAACTTGAAATGAAAATAAAAATGAATACAATAATCGTTTGATAGGTATAAGCGAGACAGACTTATTCCTACTTTCCACACAATGCTCCTACAAGCGAGGAATTTGTCCTTCAGTTGACGATTGTACCGACAAATATTGATTTGATTCTACAATTGATGATTGAAGCTTTTTCATCCGTCATTGAATTTATACCAGACTTTTTGTCGCGTGGAAGCTTCTTGGAATTCTGGAGGTTCTCTTTGCCTTTTATTTAGCTCAGAAAACATGGAAATCAATCGGTCTTGCTGTTTGGGACTCAATGGGTTAGTAGAAACGTTCCCATTGAATTGGCTGTATAAAGAGGACGGGCGATGTCATGTATCAGAACTAGACGTATTTCTAGTTTTGTTCTGTAGCATTTGCCACAAGCGGCATTAAGTTTCATCATAAATATCTTCATTAATAGTGGTCCCGATCAGCGTAAAACAAAGCTCCCAGAAGATGCACTGTTTAAAAGTGTCCAAAAATAATGAATATAATTACGGGTATTTAAATTATATGAATAACAATATATTTAGCGGATTGTCCAAGTTTACGACAAATACATCGATCCTCTAGGATATAAATGCCGAAAAACAATTGTAAAGAAGATACACTATTCCTAATAACATTCACTCAATTCATATTTTGGATAATTGGAGGGTGAAGGAAATATATCGCAAACAAAATTGCAGCAGATTCTGCGTGCAGTATAATCAGCTGGTGTGTTGGTTATAAGATTAGGATTAGTTTGCTTTGCTTCAAAGTTAATTTGCTTGGTTACTTGCGAGTGACGAGCATTTTTACTTCCGGATGACTTCGTTACAAACTTATTCCCCGACACAAAAATTAAGCAACTATGTTATTAAACTTATTGCTTCTGGCGAGCAAACTGACAATATTTCAAAGCGATGTTCTCGTAAATGATAGTAAGGTATGACCATCATCCCATCTAAAAAGTTCAACAAATTTTTTAATGGAAACATAACGCAGGCAACGAACAGAATTCTCTTGGACTAAAGCTCAACTCGAAGCTAAGAATTAAGGAAAAGCACCTCAGCGCGGCCAGTGTCACGCATGAACAAAGCCATGCAATTACGTGAAAAGTTCGAGCGCTTGGATAGACGGTCGCATAACGGAGAAAATTCGAGCTTGACACTGATTGCCTGGTGAATGGACATTGATTCTCGGTGGCGTCGTGACGGACGTTTTGATGACAGGGCTGCGAACGCTCAGTTTGCTCTAGAAAAGACACAATAAATCATGATTGACGAAGTGCCCAGTGGCAGTGTAAATCTGGTAGAGCTGAAGTCGTATAGCAGGTGATCATATGCGACAAATGGTTTGGTGCACGATAAGGCTAATTGCGCTACTTCCTGATACCCAGCATGGGCAACAGGCCGGCCTGGCTGCGGTGGACTGCTTCATATGAGTGGAGGAACTGAATATAAGTAAGAAAGAACGAATTACCCGCATACACATAATTATAATAAATTATTCTTCCTGTTATTTTTGAGGACTCCTAACAAATTGAAGAATAAGAAAATGCTGACATAATACCATTCAGGACACATGTTCAATAAAAATTACGATGTTAAAGAAATGTCACTCAGTACCTGAGAGATTGCCAAGCTATAATTTTCTGATCGCGGATGCGTAATTCAAACACACAATCAATCTAGCACTTATAGTGATCGTCTCGATAGCTTCTCAGAGTCAGCCCATGATACGAAAGTATCATGTGGGGCGTGTCATTGGGGCGCGTCATTCGTTTGGGCGTCTCATTCGTTTCTTCATACAAAACGAATGATACGCCCCACGCTTCTTTACAATTGTTATTTCAGTCTCCTTAGTTGTCAGCGAGCGTAAGTTTTTTAGCCGCTGTGATACCCAGTAACGGTTTCAGTAAGCATAATAAATATGAGTTATAGAAAATTGAGGTAAACTGCGGGAATGCGAAGAATTTCAAGCTAGCATTATTTGACAATCTGAAATTCATGATCTTATGATGAGTTTAGGACTTAGTAGCCCAAGGTCACGCTGATGCGCCGCCTTCGTCGTCCTCCGTCTCCGAGTCGTCGCTGGGCAGGTCACCCCCGTCATCGGGTCCCGGATGTAACGTTGGACGTGTTCCGTATCTTTTCACTCCTTTGAGCCAGCTGATGCAAGATGCTGTTGAAGCCATTCTTCTTCGAAGCCATTCAGAAATTAAATTCTAAGACGCCTTTTCAATTAGCTGCAAATATCGGTAAAAATTGAGCACGTGAATAGCACAGCATGACACAAGTTCCGCTAGATTTAGAAGTTTACTCACATAAACTTATAAAAATGAATATTAGAATATAACTAAACTTCCAGTCTCAAGAACTACAAGAACTTCGGCAGCGCCATCTGCCCAGGAGAAATTAAAATTTGGTTGCATGTAAAGAGTCGCTTGAGCCTGATAAAGAGAAGCTCAAATGAATTCAAAGAGCGAAAACTGAACACAAAGCTTACCTCACGAGCGCAAACTTTAATTAAACCTCAGATGCAAGAAATGAACCGAGCGTTTATGGAAGATAATCAAGTAGTGCAGGTGTTGCTAGCCTCTCTTGGTCTACGTATACGCATCTCGCACTACACGCTGCGGTGCGTTCAGACTGCATAATACGCAACTTAACTGCACAATAAGTAACGTTACTGCACAGTAAGTAACGTTACTGCACAATAAGTAACGTTACTGCACAATACGTTACTGCACAATAAGTAACGTTACTGCACAATACGTTACTGCACAATAAGTAACGTTACTGCACAATAGGTAACGTTACTGCACAATAAGTATACTGCACAATAAGTAACGTTACTGCACAATACGTTACTGCACAATAAGTAACGTTACTGCACAATAGGTAACGTTACTGCACAATAAGTAACGTTACTGCACAATAGGTAACGTTACTGCACAATAGGTAACGTTACTGCACAATAAGTAACGTTACTGCACAATAGGTAACGTTACTGCACAATAAGTAACGTTACTGCACAATAGGTAACGTTACTGCACAATAGGTAACGTAATTTGTCCTTTAACACTGTGCAGTCTCATTAAATTGTACCAAGCAAATTAAGTGCACCTCTTACATTCTAATTAGAACTTACAGGTGTCGGTAAGCATCCATCAAACGGCAGACGATAAAACATGCAAGGCCGCATGTTTGTGTGTAGTGCAATGAAGTGTAGTGCAATATCAGGTGCGAAATTAAAATGTATATTGAAAATTTATCGAATTTGAGGGCTTCATCGCATCCATTAAAGCCAGTGTTTGATATTACATCAAACTTGGATGATATTTTCAGAATTAAATTGATTGAAATTCTCAACTTCTGTTGCAAGGTCCCTACATCCCCGAGCTGATGCCAACGAACACACCCTACCGAGATCCAGAAAATTTGAATGTGAGAAATTGACGAGAGTTTAGAAGCTAGGTTGACAGTATAATATTTGCAAGTTTAGTAGCGTTTTTAAAAAAAACTACCTCTGAAAACGGGCATTATCATAACCCGCGTGGCGGTAATGTAGAACTCAAGGCGGTGAAGTAAAGCGCAATGCGGTGACGTAAGGTGCAAGGCGGTGACGTAAGGCACAAGTCGGTGACGTAAGGCACAAGGCGGTGACGTAAGGCACAAGGCGGTAACGGAAAACGCAAGGCGCAAGGCGATAATACGGCAGCAGCGTGGGCCGCGCGCCCGTAATCAGTCAGAGGCAGGCATAAAGGACATTATCTGCACTCTTCACTTCATCAAGTTCACAGCACCAGGAATTTCAGGAGGCTTCTCCTAAATCTTTTCACTTCGGAAGAAGAATTATGTTGGTAGTTATCAAGTTGTTAGCCGATCATCGTCTTTCTTTGAAAAAACAAAATATCCAAAATATTCATACCAAGCAGAAAAGTTTCACGAAGCCGAGTTTGCAGAACCTTCATGCAAATGCAATTATTTTTGCTAATATTCAACATAGGTTAAAGGACAAGTTTTCTGTATATAATCGAAAGAATATCGCCGAAACTAAACATTGTTTCAAAACGCACATCCTGCTTCAGAAGCGAAACGGAGATTACCATCTCGTCTCATTAGCAGTTTCAACCTAGCACAGAGGATAGATATATACCTACCCTAACTGATTTTTGTACTATCCTAATTTGAAGGGAAGTCTCCAGTACAACTGCATCAATTTTTCACGCAACTAGAGTGGCACAAGACGCGACGTAATAAATCAGTCAACATCTTTTCGAACAAAACGCAACACACGGAGCAATCTGAAGCCAAACTCGCCATATTTTCAAATAAGCTTTGATTTACTGGCACTATTTCCACGAGCTGGCACCGATGTAGAAAATTTTGACCGCGACCAGCGATGGTGATCGAATCCTCTGTACAACTAATAATTACGAGAAATCAATAAATAATAGAGCTGAGCTAACACCTTATATGCAGTAGTAATTGCCCAAGTTAAATAGCAGCAATTCATTCCGAGGGAATATGGAGTTGTCCTCTATCGCCTAAGATTAGTTGAACAGTGAAGGCTTCAAGCGTCTCGTGAAACAGCTAAAATTCGGTCGGTTTCTCAAGAGTTTGATGGACAATGATTAGCTGTGAACTCCACACTCTCCAACAGGTACCAACAAACAGGAAGGAGATCTCTGTTGTTTCTATATCATCACGGCTGCAGCGGAAAGCAGGATCTCAAAATTCGGTAGAGCAGATCCATAAAACCATCCATCATCCACGTTTGCTAGGCGAGAGCGCAGCCACGTGCGTCTTCTGAGCTACGAGGTAGCAGCCATCGTCCGCCCGTCAGCTTCGGCATCACAATCTCTCGCACGGAAAACTATGCTAAAATAAAACTGATTTAAAAGTTTACAAGATTCAAAATTTAGACATGAAGCCTTACACGTAGAATATACCTTAGCAGAGCAAGGAGATATTCTCAGCTGAATTCTTCCATATATACTCGGAAGTTTCCTTCCCCAGTTGGTTTTACTCAATTTCATCATAGTACTCAGCATTCTTTAAAAAATCGACATCAAAAGATTATTCAGAGTTATTTAATGGAATGTTTTTATTTTATCACAGTGATAACAAATTAAAACAAATCGTACTAGAGACGCAACTGACTCGCGTACGTACAATAATTCTCATTGAACAGCGCCGACCTATAAGCTTAGTCCAGTAACTAACAGTTGACTAGAAAATTATTATACATATGGCAAACAATTTAAGAAGGAAGTGCGGGCAGATAATTGCATCAGTTTAACAGCAATGTAACCTAAAATGAAACGTTCCAATGATTCAACAACGCCGGAATAAATAATTAATTGTGCCAGAACTATATACAGTAGTGATTAGTCCATCCCAATTTCGATATATGATTTCTAACTCTGACTATATGGCGGTAAGCTTAACCGAAGTTAACCTCATTGAGCCCATTCAATTTCAAGAGAGAAACTTTTTGTTCCAATTGGTTGGTTGTCGCATGAATTGCTGCAAACTGAACTCGGCAGGGACCAGGTGAAACCTTACCAATATTCAGAATGAAAAAAATAACTAAATGAATCTAAATCTTATTCAACGTAGCCCAAAAACAGTCATTTCTGAATTCATTTTTTTCATAAGGAAACTCAATCAAAACGTACTGAAATAAATGAAAGAAATGAATCAGTATTACACGGTCCAATGTTATTAGGTACTTATGACTCCGTAAATAAATAGAGCGCAATTTCATTCACTGGTTTGTAGCTGAACCGTGAACGCTAGTTTCCACGAGAAGAAATTATCGTTTACTCAAAACTCTAAATTCTAAAAAGGAACGCAACAATAATCCTACAACAAAAGTAAATTTAACTCGCAGTCTTGCTTGTTAAAATATTCTATGGTTAAATAAAATAAGTACATTTATTAAATAAAGAGTTTAAAGTATACCACCTCCACCAGGAATAATCGGCCTCGGCCTGAAAGAAGTGTACCACAATTGACAGTTTATGTAGGCACAAGACACCAGTTCAAACGCTTCACTTATACCAAATAGCACAAGACATTTCTTAACACCTTATATCAGGGCAGCTATTAAAGAAGTGGCAGTTATCCGAAAATAGGTGCCCCAGTACGGTAGTACATTGTTACTATTTAGTATATACTTGCTTCACTCATACTTGTTCAGGCAGTGACTCCTAAGCACGTCTATTCAGACACACTAAAACCAAAAAATTCCACTTACCTTCTCTCGCAATGTTGATTCTCCACAAAAAGGATGAAATTTCTACTTATCATCCGATCTGAATCACATCAGAAACATGACGAGTTCATGCGATTTAGCTGGATGCTTTCAGAGAAAGTACCGAGAACAAGAGGGATGCTAACCCACACTGGACCACGGCTCAACGTACACTGAGCTGAGGGCAGAGGCAGGCGTACGGACTACGGAGTACGGACTACGGACAACACGTCATTTAAGGGTTATGGACTGGCGGCATAGTGTTGGAACTACGCTTGTTCCTCCAATGCAGATGGGAAAAATTGATTTTGGATAATAGTTTCTGTGTACAAGTGGTATCTATCCATGTTTTGGGAATTAATACCCTTATTGGTAATGAACCAACTATTCAGATGAATGAACATCTGAATAGATGTTTATTCATCAACAACTACATCAACATTTCATATACCATTCCTTGTTGTTACGTATTCACTCCATAAATAAGTGCTCATAGACCTTAAGCTCATAGACACTCATAGAGCTCCAAATCAAATGGAAGTTGATGGCAGTTCAACTCAATGTATTGTCGACCAAAAACGACCTACAATTACTAGCTGCTGATGTTCATTTTAAAATCCAATAATTAATTGGGTATTGGCTGTCCCTGCGATCATTGGTTGCCCTGGAGCTATAACACAACGCTCTTCTCCATCCGATTTGACATTAGCAGCTGCTTCTTTTTTCGCTGTTGTGTCATTGACACCAAATTGCCGTTTTTTGAGCAACGTTTTGATGGGTACATAATTCAGAGGCACTTATGTTGCTTACTCAATTATCTTAATTATATCGAGAATATATATAAAGAATGGGGATCTGACTGAATTTATTTTCTCTGAATAATCGTGACGTTAAACAGGAAGACAAACTTTAAATGTTCGAAGATGAGTTGAGCGACGTAAATTTTGCAAAACGTTTCTATTCACTTGTTTTCAAAATCTAGCGAAAATAGTCGATAAACTGATGGTGTTCGTTAAATTCACGTACACGAGACAAGTAAAACTATTTCCAAGTGAATAAGAAACTAGCACCTTTGTATTAGTGCCTCGATCTCTTCAACAAGGTCATCAGTACAAGGACCATCAGTTATCAGCAGATCAATTAATCATCAGCATTATACCAATCAGCCGAATAAATAATGAATTAATAACAGTTTTCTAAGCTCTACCTTAGTTGAGCTTACTTTTAGCTTGGATGCACAAATCATAGCCCGTTAATAATCTCGGCCGAGAAGCGATTCAATTACCAATCAATTTCTTCAAACTTGTATCCTGAATTTTATTATATATTCTGACAGTTCATTCAAACAGGTTTTTGGCAGTAATGGTACACTATTAGCTCGATTGGCTTTAGATTCATAATCTAATTCTACTGGAGTAATCACTTCAGCTTAATTTTCCATTGACATATACGAGGTAAGTTCTTCGTACTCGCATTATCCTTATTAAAGTCTACAGCATCTGCGAACAATTCTACAGCACGTTCTCGCCGTGCACCTCTCGCCTCATGACCCATCATCACCAGACGTGTATGCAGGAGATGAACATGAGCTGCCAACTGATGCTGGAAAAGGTAACTTTAAGTATCTGGCATAATGCATTAGGTCTTTAACATAAATTTCGTTTCTTCATTTCTCATTACTGTTTAATTCATACTCGACTAACTCAAACGTCGCTTCCAATTAGCCCGGCCGCCCAAACGACATCACTTTGGATTCGCAGCAAGCCACTGCAATCGGTCTTTGCTATCTTAATCTGTTGACACAATCGCTATCTCTATTCTGGTATAACGTCCAGACGATTATAAGCCGACCGATCATGAATAATTATCACAGCAGGAGCCACTCTAACGAAAGTAGGAGTAATGATTGTGTTTACATGTTTAAACAATAATAAAAAATTTACCACTCCATTGAAAGGAGGATTAATTATTGTGATTGATTTTAAAAATATTAATGATGATTTTGTCTCCGGTGTAGAAAATGTCAAACTTAGTAGCACGGTGCGTTATCTCCGCTGTATAAGGAAGAAATTCACACATTTATTCACCGGCCATGAGAAAACATTCATATCGTCGTAATAATTTATTTACATGCATGATTGAATTTATTTATGCTCGCACGAACTGCAAATAAAGAGACTGTCATTAAACAAAAACAATTAAAGGTTAGTACATTTACGACTGGAGTTTAGTTTAACCACTGCAGTAGAGGAAACTCTTTTGGAACAGCAACAAAAAACAACTTTTCTAGAACAAACGGAAGTTAATAACCTCCTATCTGAAGTCAACATCAGCGCGGAACACAGCAAGCGTACGATATATAATCTGCGCTGACAATTTATTATAATAATCAGAGCTGGGCAGCGCTACTTTGAAATGTAGCGGCGCTACCGCTACCGCTACATGCTCTAAATGTAGCGGGCGCTACCGCTACCGCTACATGCTCTAAATGTAGCGGGCGCTACCGCTACCGCTACATGCTCTAAATGTAGCGGGCGCTACCGCTACCGCTACACCCACTAGATTGTAACGGGCGCTACCGCTACAGTAAAATGTAGCGCGCTACATTAGCCGCTACAATGGCCAAAATTATTGGAAATCTCTAAATATTTATTGTTCTTCTATTAGGATTTACTCATTAACATTTAATGATAATAAAACATTTTTAAAACATATCAATGCAACTTTATTGCAATTAACCTAACCGAACTAGTATGGGTTACCCCAGGGTTAGATACAGTAAATAGAAGTTGCAGTTATTTTTATGTTTTACCTTCCCTACGTGGATGTGAACTTTAATCTACCAATCTAAGAAATTATAAACATATGCATATAAAAATCAGTCTATTCTGTATATATATGTGGATTATTTTTGAGATTGGTAGATTAAAGTAGACATCCATGTAGGGAAGGTGAAACATAAAAATAACTGTGTAAAAATAACTGTATAGCAAACTGAAAGATGAAAAAAACCTGTAAGTGGTAACTGGTAACAACTTAACAAGTAACAACTAACATCCCAGTTAAAATTTTGAGCCGAGACCGAAGCTGAGGTTGACAACATTACACCGAAATCTTTCGTACAGTTTTATTCTGTAATTTATAGTATATATGTATCATGCTGGTTTTTAAATAATATTTAATACTATTAAGGAGACCGGCTACCTTAAAAATCGGAAATTTTGGCTTTACCGTTTTCTTGACTCATTTTGTAGCTGCTGAATTAAAAGGCGCGTCTAACGCAGTTTACCGCATGTCTGTGCGTGCTGTAATTTTTGCGTAAGATAATTAAAAAAATATATATATGAACATTTTTTAACAATATGTACAAAGATTTATTTGTATTAAATCTGTATATATAGATCATTACTCTCGTTAATTACAAAGTGTTTGCACTCGTTTGAAAGCTACAAACGAGACGCGTTCAACAAAGCTACTACCATAGATGTACATGCAATACTTTTTTGTGTAATGCAGTTTTAAACTTTTATAAAATGATTATTTTATATCATTATTTACAAATAAATGGTAATTATATGTCATTATTTAGGTTAATTGCAAGTGTTTGCACTCGTTTGAAAGCTATAAACAAGACGCGTTTAACAAAGCTACTATCATGGATGTTCATGCAATAGTTTTTGCGTAACGCAGTTGTAAAGTTATGTAAAATGAATATTTTATATATATATATATTTATACATAAAAAGTCCCATTTATAGCCTATTATTCACGTTAAATTGAACATAAATAGGTCTAAAGACGCGTGCTGGTACCTTGAATGCAAATAATTGGCAATGGGAAAGCTTGGGCTACAATATCAAAACTTTTTCGGCATATTCTTCTGTTTTCAATGAATTTTACTTTATTTGGCTCCCCTGAAAAATTTAAAAATCCAAAAAAAGCCATCTTAAAAAAATTATAACTCCAACAGTTTTCAAGCTACGGCAATGAGAGACATACCATTCTATTTGTAAAAACAATACCTAGCGACTCTAGAAGCCTTTTTTTAATATATGCATGGTTTGACTTATATATGGGAGGGGGAGGAAGGCGGGGGGGTAAAAATGTGAAAAAATGGGAAGAACGAGAAAAAAACGATGAGTAAAATAAAAAATCGGGGCTCTACAGTCGCTAGATATTGTTGTTACAAATCGAATGATATGTGTCTCGACATTGTAGCATGTGATTTGCAAAAGTTATAAATATTTTTAGAGTACCCCTTATATGCCGTTTTCTATTAATTCCACGTTTTCTTTAATTTTTTTAAATTTACATGAACAAAAAGGTCTTAGATTTCTGTTTTACATATGTGTACCAAGTTTCAAGACGATCCGTCTGTAAACAAAAAAGTTTTGTTGGAGGGTAGCCGGTCCCCTTAAGTAAAATCTAAAGGCTTTATCTATAAATGCATGTAGCGGTAGCGCCGTAGCGGCAAAACCTCGTATCGCTACTTAAATATGTAGCGGGCGCTACCGCTACCGCTACATTGCCTTAAATGTAGAGCCGCTACCGCTACATGTAGCGCGCTACTGCCCACCTCTGATTCTAGTATTACTATTAGATTGTCTCACCTAAGGAACTGAGACTAAAATACATCGCACCGATAGCCATGCATGTCATTAAAAGTCGAATATGAGAAAATTAGATGGAATTGTGTGTATTTTTTATTGATATTTAGCATGGAACAAACCCCGATAAATTTTCATTTGAAAAAAATAATAAGGTTAACTGTTTCAAGCAATTACTCAAATCTATTCAATTAAAAAGCATTTACTTTCATTACAAGGACACATAGAGGCTCCAGGGTTTACGAATAGCGATTAAAAAACTTTCATTGTCATGATTATGACTAACCATGTAACTGACCTGCTATACTGTAGCACTCTTACCTACCACGCTATATGACTCAACCTTAAATTACGACTCACTACAACTTTATGGCTCACTGTCACTCTAACGACGCATTATCATTACTTCTTATTATTACCATCTGTACCCAACAGTCAATTTATTGCTCATCACTCGGTCTCTTGACGTCACTTTCAGTGCGGGGCAAAATTTTTAACATGTTCTTCATGGAACGTAATGGGCAACAAATAAGACGCTGTTTGATCCACGTTGTACACAATCAAAACCACCAAAATCGCAACTCATTTATAAGGCATTCATCTGACGACAGTCTGATGGACAGTGTTCAGGATAACGCTTTTACAGCCTGATCGCCTATTATTCAAGTATCGCGCAGCGTCTTGCTATTGAAACAAACAGTCTAGTGGAATAGTTTGTTGTTGTCATTTAACTTCTCCAAACATTACGAGTGAGCAGAATCTAGCATCGCTCGGCGGTACCGACCTCCGGCCTTACCATGTATTTCTCTCATTCTTCTCCTTTTATTTGCCATTGATAACGTAACGAAAATATGTTTGAAAATCATAGCAAATTCATGTAGCATATTTCCTGTTACTTATGTTACTTAGCCTGACTTATGTTTCTTGCATCCTGGTTTTTGAATATAGGTTTGATTCAGTCTTCATTTACTCATCATTTGAGCAATGTTTTATTTCTTTAATTGAGAAATGAAAATGTTTAATAGCCCGAGAAAAACACTGTAGCGAGAACACTAAGGTCTGAAATGGGACGGCACCAATAACTGATCAATAATAACAGATTGGTAATATCTCAATAATTCCTGCCACTGAAGGTACACCGAGCTGTAGAGGGCAGGTGGGGAGAGATGGAGGAAGGCGTCTGGTGTCATGCAGTGTCGTTATCTTGGCCGCTGATGTGAAAAGTTGAGAGCATTGCCGAGGGACTTGGTAGCTCACTTTACTTAGAGCAACTTGGCGGCTGCTGAGTGAGAAATATAGAGCCGAATGTGGTGGCAATCTGCAACTTTGCGATCCTTAACGCGATGTTAAGCCAGTCCTGCGGATATACAAGATGTCTATTACAAACTTTGTGATTATATATCATCTATATTATACGAGGTCCCATAACTGAAACTTCGTTTATAATTACACCCATATGTTACTAATCGTGATGAACTGAATGGAGGTAACGTTACCAAATACTGTCAATTGTTGTTACCAAATCTAGGAGCTCAAGAATTTTGAATATGGTTGGTTTTACAGTAAATTTATTCGGAGAATGCTCTTTGAAACGTCTTATCTTGATTAGCTGAGCAAGAAACTGTAATAAAATAACTAGGGTTCTATGGGTACCAGAAATTTCTGCATTGTCGGATTCGGTAGACAATCAAACTTAATATTAAACAACAAACATTGTGATAATTAATTAATTTGTAGGAAACTGCGAGCATTGTAGTGTAGGGTTGTAATTTACAACCTATACAAGTGTAGGCTGTAAATTTTATTCAGCTTGTAGCGCATGGAAGTTGTCTCTGATAATGATGAACCGCGCTTAAGCCCCACATCCAGTGCCACTGAGATGGTAGCCAGTCAAAAGGTGCTTGTACACGGACAGTACTGGCGGCAAGTAGATCAGAAAAATGCCAAATGTCTGCCGCTTGGTGTCTATCCCGCAAGTAAGCTTAGACACGAGGCAAGTTTAAGGTGCCGCCGTGCCGGTATCTAGTCGCTACCAGCAAGGCGGCACCTTAAACTTGCCTCGTGTCTAAGCTTAAATGCGGGATAGACACCAAGCGGCAGACATTTGGCATTTTTCTGATCTACTTGCCGCTAGTACTGTCTCCGTGTGCAAGCACCTTTAAGCTGGAAAATATACCATCTGAGGACAAAGCATGCACGCTGTACAAAATGCTGCATCGCCTCTAATCGCTCTCCAACCTACTTCAGGATTGTGCCAGGCAGTTACACGCGCAACAATAAGAGCGCACCAACATGCAGAATTAGCTGCAGGCCCCACGCAGCAGAACCGACGTCCACCTTCACTCCTTCTTTCCTCCAGCCATCAGAATATGGAACTACCCGAGTGCAGACGTCGTGGCAGCAACATCGTTATACCTGCCTTCCATTGCAGTAAGCCTTACAAGGCTGGCTGAAGGCGGACCATAAGTGAAACCTTTTCATCGCCTTTTACTGTATTTTTAAAACATTCTCCAATGATGACCCACGTTCTCCATATATCTAAACGTTCTCCAAGGCCCTCATATGTGCTTGCGCGCAACTATTGGTGGGGGCTTTTACTTCAATTATGGAGCATCCACCGTATTATTATGAATGAAAGAATTGATCTTTACTCAGTCGACAGCAAGCATGTCGTGAGCTATGGCATACATGTGGGGGCATTACCAACCCTCCTGAGCTGCTTTATTATACCATTTCTGGGAGATGAACACTGCATATATTACCAATCTACGTTATTACTAATAATATTCAGTCGTGTGAATATGCTCACCATATTAAAATACAAAGATTTAGTAATTGTTTAAAAATGTTCAATGGTTTCGTTCGAAATTTACACGCGGATGTGATCATTCAAATATTATGTTTGCTGAAGGGGTTTGTAGCAGCTGCAAATTTTGTCGTCAGTCAGAAGACGATCACACGGATAGCATTTGGCAAATTGTCAAGTTTGAATTATTCAGCCAATTGGATTCAATAGGCTGCTCCTACCCACCTTATTGCGCTCTTTGCTCTTGTTTAATAAATGCAGGTGTGGTGTAATGTTTTTAAGAAGGTAACTCATCGGTTCAGCGAACCTGATAAAGTAGAGATGTAGAGTTAATTACACTATATGTTCATGTCAAGAAACGAACGTCCGTAGACATTAAATGTCGAAATGTCGAAAATGAGTATTGGTTTTGTTGCATTTTCATTATCTATAGAAATTATACCGTGTAATTAATGTTATCAATTGCATGTAATACAAAATTCTACCGATATATGATGAGCTCGATTAATTTTTTTATTCAATTGAGCAGTTACCTGGCGGGCTGCTATGCCCAAGCATTTACAGCCAACCCTGCAATAGTGATGTTATCAAACGGCAGCGAAAGTTTTTATTTCGGTAGCTAAATGTTTTTAATTTCCTGGAATGCTAATATGTTCAACCACGCCAAATAAATGCCTTCAAATGGAGGCAAAATTAAGTCCAACCGAAGAATATTCCTGATGTGTAGTGTATAACCAATGTAATTTTCGTCACACCAAGACAATCAATTGCTGCAAAAACTCTTATATTCAGTCGTATTTAAGGAATTTCCAGAGAAAAATTCTAATATGCATGTATCTTCAAACATACCGGTATTTAACAATTTCACATGATACTCCTCAATTAAAAGAACAAATTCACTACAATTTGACAGAAAATGCAGGTTAAGGAACAGATACAAAAATCTCTCTGGTGCTTCCACCGACAATCTCCGTGCAGAAACTGCAGCTATCTTGCTGGTCCCCTCTGTGTTTTGCCAGCATTTGGCCCGGCTACCGATTCCTCCCAGATTCCTAAATCTCTTCGGGAGCTTCCGGGCACGTCCTCGGACAATCCAAAACTCTTTGTGTAGATTTATCTCCAATTGATGCAGCGAAGCGATCAGCCAAGACGATCATGACTCTATGGAAAAGCTGGGATGGATTTATCGTAGGCCTCTCCCAGGCCAACGATCGGCAGTTCTTGATTCGGTTTTCGTTCGTGGTCCAAACCTTGCATGAAACTCGATGAAAACGTTGCGATGCATGGCGCGCGAATCTCCAGGCGGGCGCGCTAACTCGATCGATGCAAGCAAAAAACCGCGGAAAGCAAAAACCGACCTCGCACTACAGCCACCGCAGCAGCCGAAGCATCCCGAATATTTATGAAGTAACTCTATACACAATACCATCAGAACTTTTCGGGATACAATCGTCAGGAGTTTTATGAACTCCGCTCTTCGGCGTCTTTTGTTACTTACTTTCTTTAGAGATAACACGATGCGCGGCGCATTGCATTCTGACATGCATGCAGCTTACCGAAATTTGAACCCGGTCGATATATACATATATCTTGCTTTTCGTTCAGTCCTGAAGTACGTTGATGCAGAAACTTGCAAATTGATACTACGTACTGACTGATGAATGGACATTTCGAACATGTAAAGTATTCCGAAGTTTTCCCCTTAAGGTACGTTAAATTTCTTGATGCCGGATCACACAATCGCCGAGAACTTGCAGCAACTCGTGAAAAATAATGATATCTTGCTGAAAATCTTTAATAAAAGTGCCACTTATTACAGATGGTGGAGGTTTATTCGTAAATTTCTTTAACCATATTATGGTTCCAAATCGTAATCCTTAGTCAGCATTTCATTCCCGCCTTATAGGCTAACTGCACAATTTCTGTATTAATGTACATCGATATAAGCTGTCACTTGTATGATCACCGATGCGAGGATTCAAGCTTTTAAACTAAAATACATAAATGAAGTAATGGATCTCAGTGTGAAATTATTTATTTGTGGGACCTGAAGCTAGTTATTTTTGCTCATATTTGCGCCTAGGCAGAGGGTTATATTAATAGCGTGTCGCGTGGCCATGACAACCAACACACGAGGGCTAGTTTTTACTTTTCTATTTGCTTTGTTTTTGCAGCACAACCTTGCTGGTGCATTTTTTTCTTGAATATAAATCTTGCGGTTATTCTCCGCTCAAAAGTTCAATACAGGTGTAGAAATATCAACTAAATGTGGGAAATTATCATAGGAGTTACAATGACAAGTGCTCTCACAGCCGAGAACTGTACCCAGCTCAATGATGCATTTTATTTCTGAAAAGCTAGGCTAAATATTTTATTACATCCACGCATTGGATGCAAAAGTTTCTCCCTTCTTCATGGTGTTGCATTCTGAATAGAAAGCAAACCGCGGGAAAAGTTTAATTAACAAAATCTGTGGTGAGTGTAATATAAATGAAAAAAATTAAATCACCGTCGATTGTCCTGTTAGGCAAAATCCACATATATCTTCTTTAATTCATTATTATTTTGTCTCGCTCGCACCAGTTCAGATGGTCGTATAGGAGAAATACCTGGGAGGCTATTTCAGGCGCCATAGACTCCACTTGCCGTGCGAGTTTTCATTTTATGGGAGCTCGGCAAAGTTGCTGGCCCATAATACGAACTGCTCGCCTCCAAAACGCTGCAGTTGCTGTCCCATAACACGAACTGCTCGCCTCCAAAGCGTTGCAGTTGCTGGCCCATAATACGAACTGCTCGCCTTCACAGCGCTGCAGTTGCTGGCCCATAATACGAACTGCTCGCCTTCAAAGCGTTGCAGTTGCTGGCCCATAACACGAACTGCTCGCCTTCAAAGCGCTGCAGTTGCTNACACGTCAGGCTGCCTCTCACACGGCACACGTCAGGCTGCCTCTCACACGGCACACGTCAGGCTGCCTCTCACACGACACTCGTCAAGCTGCCTCTCACACGGCACTCGTCAAGCTGCCTCTCACACGGCACTCGTCAAGCTGCCTCTCACACGGCACACGTCAGGCTGCCTCTCACACGGAACACGTCAGGCTGTCACTCATACTTCATACATGTTCGTCACAAAATAATGGACAATTGAGCAATAATCAAAAATTTAAAACACAGATGGCTCATCGCAAAATAGAATGGAAGTAATTCGATATTTCATCATTACTACATCACATGATGACATAAAATCAGTAAACGAATTATAACTTTCCACAATTTACCGTGGCTGCAACTTAACTGTTATAACGAAATCGTCAAATAAAACGCTTAGATGGCGTTCGGTATAACTCGCAATATAGCGTCCCATATAAAGCAGCAACTCGTGGATTCTTGTTATGCTATGAGAATAAAACTAGTGTTCCTAAACTTCTCGCAATTCTTAACAGTTCTGAAGTTTTCTCAGTTCATTATCTGCCTCACAAGAACTTCAGCCGCCAGTTTTCTCCAAAGTTCAGAAATTTTTCTTGTGTAACAAGCTTTCGATCTCCCATTCTGGAGACTTCTAAATCGTGACGTTACTACTGGCATAATTTTGAGTTGACAGTAAAAGTTTCGCAATGGACATTGAAGAAGTTTGTACAATTCTTAATGGAAATGGGGGACCAATTCTCAGGATACCTGGCGTAAAAACTTCATCATTCGCTACAATGAATTTAGCTTAGTGATCCCGCGGTGGTTGTTACATTTTAGTCCTGTTCCCAAGTTATTGTGAAAAAGAATAAGAGCACACAATGTATCACACAAACAGCTTAAAACAATTAACTCTAAAAATACAAGGGAATCAATTGGACGTGAATCCGAATTGTTCAGAGGCAGAATTTAAACACCAAAGGTTAGGAATGCTACAATCCTTCAATATCTATGCACGAACATGACAGGCTAATCTATGACGAGCTGCATGCCGTGCGTGCAGCTGTGCTTTTCATTTCTTGCTCTTCATTCGTTTTTTTAAATCATTTACGCTAGTTTACTCAAAATATATGCATGAAACATTTCATGACAACTTTTCTATTAGGTTCATGTTAATAAGCAATAAATGTGAGTATGTGAACTGCAAATGTATTTACGAAAAATATGAGTCCCAACCTCTGAATCATAACCTGGGTTCCTTTGCACGATAATAAGCATTATAATGTCATTCGAACGATACTAAGGTCATTTTGCACGATAATAAGCATTAAAAGGTCATTATGTATAAGGTCATTCGAACCTCATGTAGCACCAGAAATATATCGAAATAGTTCACACGACATTGTGAAAAAAGTGAATATTTTACTCGATCTTTAATATACTTTTCTAACGTTTTCAGTTAAGAGTCTGTGCCACAAAGTCGAGACCTATAGGTTATAGTGCTAAACATCATGCATGGTACCGGTATCTGGCCGTTTTTCCAGCACGCTGACAAGTGAAGTTCATTTTCTGCCAGACATGCTTTATCTCGGCACTATTCCTGTAGGTGTTTTGTTATCAACGAATATTTAGACATACATTCTTACACTTGGTCACATTGAACTGCTGAAAATAACTTCAGAGGAGTGAAAATATTGCACGCTTAACGATTATAATCGCTGATATTGAAATAAAATGTAGAAATACATGCATCATTTGGACATGTCACCTCTCATGCATTTGAAGCTCTCATAGAAGGATTTTTAGTACAATGTCATAGAAATAGAACATTTAAGTATGCCCAAACATGAATAAAATGGCCGGACTTCTGGAAAAAGTGGCTGTTATCCACATCACTTCCATCTACAATACTTCTGACGTGCGCTCAAACAGTGACCAGCTATAATACTTCTGACGCGCGCTATACATGTATAATACTTCTATAATACATGAGACGTGCGCTCAAACAGCGATCAGCTATAATACTACTGACACGCTATGCATGTATAATACTTCTATAATACATCTGAGGGCGCTCTAGCAGAGCTCAAAATAACTCTGACAGACATGAGGGAGCCAGTGAGGAAAAATACTACACGTTGTGAGTATATGTAACATCTGGTATTTTCCGGCGTACAAATAACTGGAACAAAATAAGTCACTTGATGCAATGAGTGACTTCTGAAGACTGAATATGGCAGGCAATATAGAGTTACGGGGCAGGTGTGAAGTACAAGTTGCTGAAGCCAAGCAAGTGCTTCCGTTACCACAAAAACTTGCCGTGGGAGAGTCGAGCTTAAAAACGTTCCTGTGCTCACAATTCGTTGAATATTAACTTGAGGCGAATAGATAATGAAAAAATCGTTCCTCTGTCATTGACACACTACTGAAATTGTTCACTAGCAGAATGGCTATTTTTACATCACTGAATATATATGATGACTTCCACCGTGGCGTGCTGAGTGTTCCTGCGAGTGTCAATTCCCAGAAATATAACGTAAAGCCAGAAGAAAAATTTTAGCATCATTTTCAGATTTCTATTTGAACCATATTAGTTGATACCTAGTTGGGCTTAGTTAAACTAACTAGTATATAATATGTAATGTATTAATATAAGGTAGAAGTCGGCATATGGCAGGCGTTGGAGTGAACCAGTTTTTTGTCGCTGCGTGACGAAGGAAATTAAATTAGAAATTAGAAATTACCCGATAATGCCCCGTTAATTTTACCATTTGGCAAAAAAAAATAATAAAATACAAGTGAAAGTTGACCAGCAATGGAAAAAATAAACATGTCCTGCAAAGTGGAAATTTTAATCGAAATTCTCTTGTCTTAAATTCGACAAGAGCCTGCGATCATCCTTGCCCATGGCCGCTCAAGTAGCACGTGTTAT
Organism: Hyalella azteca; assembly: GCF_000764305.2. Taxonomy (NCBI): domain Eukaryota; kingdom Metazoa; phylum Arthropoda; class Malacostraca; order Amphipoda; family Hyalellidae; genus Hyalella; species Hyalella azteca. Next base: position 866,863 of record NW_025940147.1, read on the forward strand.
AAGCAATTTAATTAAAAGTACATTTTTCCAGCCTCGCTTGTGCTCAGCACGTCACATCTGCATCATTTTCGTGTTTCCTCCACTGAGGTTCGGAACACCCTTGGTCTTCCTTGCCTTGCTCTTCTATGTGCAACATTCGACGTTACACTAATAATGTTTTATTTCAACATTATCGTCACATGAAGCTAATCATACAAGTTATTAGTTAGTTTATAAATTATTATCATACTAATATGATTTAAACGCTTCTTAGCCTGGTATTCGGTCATTATACGCTCACTTTTTGCCGGTCCGTATAGGACATACGGGTACATTTAGACCGGTCCGTATCGATCATACGGTCCCGTTTAGCCTGGTCCGTATCGATCATACGGTCACATTTAGACCGGTCCGTATCGACCATACGGTCACGTTTAGCCCGGTCGGTATCGATCATACGGGCACGCTAGCTCCGTGTTATCTCTGCAGCGGCCGTCAGCCGTCAATGTGTATCCAATAATCCGGAGCGTCAGCGGCTGCTATCACGGCCATCCATCACGCCTGCCGCTGCTGCCCTCGGTTCCTTCACTTCACGGCTGCGCTAGTCTTATTTGCGATACAGTAAAGCTTTTTAAATTATTATTGCAGTGTCTTAATATATATTTTGAAGTAAAATTCTCGGATTAAAAGACATTTTACATACGTTTGATGTTGCAAAGAGGGAAGATTCTGACACCAGTTTTTTCTATGTAATTACTATTCACTTGGTGCCGTTATTTCGATCATTTTTCGTAATATATACGATTTCCAGTGGATGGAGAACTTTTATAAAATAATTGTATTCTCTGATGAGTAAATTTATAATTTGAAAATCTAGGGCACTGATTTTTCAATGCTTAGAATACAACCTCATTTACAAATTTGACTTTTTACGTTGCTCTATTAGGGAGTTTCGATTTTCGGGCGGCTATATCACACTCACACACTTTAATGAATAAAAAGTTTCATCGTTACGACTTAGAAGAATTCTTCCATAAAGTATTGGAATGTAAAAGCTCATATCGTCTTCTAAAATTCGGAGCTAATCAAAATTTAGAGCATCCACATGGCGAGCAGTGGAATGAATCGGAATGAGTTCGGTCTGTTGCTGTACTGAGTGTATACACGTTATGTTGCGGTACACATTCATGACAGACACGGGAACAGTTTGCTTCGTGAAAAAACACGTATGAAAATTTCATATTGTATATTGACCTGCCTTGAATTCATATTTCTAATAATCTATGCCGTGCTTCATTAATTCCTCGCCTTAATTATCATCTATTCAAAGTGAGTGGTATATAATTTACTAAAAGCGCAAAGCTAGCAGATGTTGGAATTTCTTTCATGCTCTTAAATTCTTATTACCAAACTTGAATTTCTTGGTTTTTAAAATGATTGCCCCATGCACTTGCTTGATTTCGCGAACTTTAACCCTTCCGCCGGCAAGCATAATATTACACAAAAATTAAAATTTCTAAAACCCGTACAAGAAAGTAAGAAGAATTTAAAGATAAATTAGATCGAAAGAGCAATTCGCAATTGAATTATTGATTGGATGTGGGCATTACTCTGAATTTTTTTTTGTGTAATTCAACTTGAAACATTCAAATAACTATCTAACTTCAATTAGGTTCAGTTTCATCACGTTGTGTTAATTAATTGAAGTAATATTGCTCATTCTGCGTCACAAAAAATATGTGAAAAGAGCACAAATTTCATTTTCCAAGTAGAAATTATCATTTAAATACACATATCCCAATTTCTGGACCTGTTATAGAGGATGATGCATGAAAACATAAACCAGGAGCTTTGGTGGAGCTTTTTCTTCAAAATTCTTGAAGTTACTATACATGGTCACTTCTATGGTGATCATACATGGATCATACATGGTAACATGGATGATGGCCATATATGGATCATACATGCATGTTCACATGAATGGTGGTCATACATGAATCATAAATAGACACTTACCTGCGAAAGGGTAAAAATGCACACCGTACAATTAGTACTAATTACAATTAATGCTCCCCTTGAAAGAAACATCTAACACGAGAGAGACAACGCTGTACTGACGATAACTGGACGGTAAAGAGGCAGAATTCCTAACAAAGCTACTGATATTAGATGCGCAATCAAACTGATCAGCAATTTATCGAATCTCAATCACTTTAATTCAGTTACCTTGTGCAGTCTGAGGTTAAAACCGAATCACTTGACTGGATATATTATTAAAAAGAATCATAATCAAAAATAAGATATTAATATTAATAATTAGCACCACATAATTGATTGGTTATACGCAAGTAATTTCTCAGTGTAATATAGTGATCGACTTGTGATGTGAATTTGAAAGTATGTGTCCGTCCGAAATTGTTCTAAATTCTTTATATCGATGCTTTTGGAGAAGCAAGAAAACTCTATTCAGACTTACCTTACACTTGCAACTGAAAGCTTAAACTGCACATTCATTCTGATGCCTAGAAGAAATACTGATCTTCTATTGATCACAGGTAGAATAAATTTTCTAGTATTTGAGGACTATGCCCAGTGATCATAATCGAAGAAACAAACGACCTTGCATTTCATTCAATCTTCAAGCTCCGTGCAGTTATGCAAGGCCACGGATAATGAATTTTTTCCAGAATACTTTTCCCAGCATCTTTCCCTATCACGCTGAGATAAGATGACCACAGATCTGGGGTAAGAGTTATAATTCAGCTCCTCCATGAATCTGCGCAGCTGCTGCAGGGTACTCTTAGTGGCGTGTTGCAAGCAGCCACATCGGGCAGGAAATTGAAAGAGATGTCGTAAAATATTACGACTGCTGGCACGTCATCAATGTTGCCCACAACGTAGCCGGAATGCTGAGGAGTGTCGGCCAACAGGGCTTGGCAGTATAAGCCTCTTGCAATCTCTTCATTATTGCTCGCGTGTTTTTCTCTCAGTAACATAGTGTATGAACATTTTAATTATGGTGAGGTATCATCATGAATTTCCATCATAGTTCTAAAATATTTCCCCCAGCCTGCATATGAATTAGCATTTTCTTTTATTGCAATTCAGTAAGTTTTTCCCTGCTTTCACTATGCCATGTTTCGAAACCCGCAGTTTTAATCATGCCTGGCTTCAAAACTTCGAAATGCATTCTCTCATTCTCAGTATTTCTGATACAGGGTTATTCTAAATGATGCACCCAATTTAGAAAATTCGAATTTATTTATGTATAAAATTAAAATGAATAATTTATTCACCAATGGAAAGAGAAAGATTCAATTTTTTTTACACTTTCATAAATGTTCAATATGTCACCCCATATGCTGCACGGCAAACATATCTAAACGGTAGCCAGACTCGTCCCACTCACGAGAAAGCATATCTTCTGTTACTGAGTGCACCGTAGCAGTGATACGGTTTTTCAGATCAACCAGAGTTGCTGGTAGAGGCGGGACGTAAACAGAGTTGCTGGTAGAGACGGGACGTAAACAGAGTTGCTGGTAGAGGCGGGAAACAGATTTGCTGGTAGAGGCGGGACGTAAACAGAGTTGCTGGTAGAGGCGTGACGTAAACAGCTGCCTTGACGTAACTCCATAAGAAATAGTCTCATGGGGTGAGATCAGGAGATCTCGGTGGCCAGAAGTGTAGAGCCAGATTTTCTTTTCCTATGCGTCCTACCCAACGTATAGGATGTGACTGATTCAAAGAGAGTCGGACATTCAAAATTTGAAAAGCTGTCGCTCAATTGCGCGTTTGAATAGCTTAAAAAATTGACTTTTGCTCTTTCCATTGGTGTATAAGTTATTCACTTTGAAAGAATTATTCACTCTTTCCCTCATTTAGAATAACCCAGTACTATGAACCTAAAAAAATTCTGCAATGTCCGGATGTTGCCGACTGTTCCTGCCTAGACCGCCCTCTTCCGATCTCTACGCCCTCTTCCGACCGTAGGCTGCAGAGCTGTCTTCATTCGGCCTAGCTTCCCAGCCCCTACCATGCCCGATGGTCGTCGGACATTTTCTTGAAGTGACTTTGCTTCACAGTCTCTACCATGCCCGATCGTCGTCGGGTGTTCCTGACTCGACGGCGCTTAGCAGTCTGCACCATGCCCGGTCGTCGACAGGTGTTCTCGACTCGACGGCGCTCTACAGTCTCACCATGCTCGATGGTCGTCGGGTGTTCTCGACTCGTCGCTTTACAGTCTGGTCAAGCATGACGAGTCTCAGGCAGGCAGCGAGGGTGGGCGGCTCGTAATTACCTTCTATATAGCAATGCTTCCGGAATACCAATTATAGCATGGGGCGCTGTAAACGTGCTGCTGGTCGTGCTAGTTTCCTCTGTATGTTTTTACTCCAAGAAGTTGACATGGAAATGAAAGATTGCTCGTCTCGTTAATTTGGTAATCTGTTAAAACAAGGACGTAAAAATTTGGCAAACGGGCAGGTGAGCGAGAAATTGTTCTTGGATCATTTTGATAACCGAGTTCGAACTCCGGTAGGTGAAAAGACTTTCAATAAGTGTTAAATGAAAGAAAAAGCTCGCACCACATGCCTCTGTTGACCGCACCTGAATATTCCACGTAATAGTGAAGCGTCTCACGTTGACTTTGGGGAAAAAGAAAGACCCTGTATAAATAACAGATCGTTACATGTTACACATATAAAAATACATAGAAAACAATTATAAACATTATAAATCAATTCAGCTATTAAACAAAAAAATTAGTATGCGATGACAGTTGCTACACCGTTACTCTAAAAAGAGGTTCCGGTGAAATGAATAAAAATACTAAAATTTGTAATGCAGTTAACTATTGTTATGTTCATTGTGGAGACGTTCATATAGTATAAACAAATCTTATTTTTACAATTTAAATCTTATTCTAAAATTCTAAATATTTTTATTAGATTAATTCAAAAATCCTGAAAGGAACCGTTACAATAGTGTCTAACAAATTTAAAATTAGTATTCCTTTCAGGTTCCTGATACGGATGCTTTCTGGTAACCATGACTTCGCTTACGCAGCATAAAAAATTGATTCGTAGCCCCTGAAATAAGCAGCAAATGTGATTTCAAAAATAAATCTTAACGGGTATATATAATCGCGCGCAGTCGGCAAGGGATGGGGTGGATATGGCGGACATTTCGAACGAGAGAAGCAGCACCAATGATTACACTCTTCAGAGCCCTCGTGCTCCCCAATCTTGAGTATTGCTGCCAGCTTTGGTCGCCACTCAAGGCGGGTGCGGTGCGGAAACTGGAGGCAGTGCAGCGGACTTTCACGTACAGGATCAGCGGCATGAGGGAGCTGAACCTGAACTACTGGGGAAGGTTGAAACACCTGGAACTGTACTCACTGTAGAGAAGAAGGGAATTAAAGGTATATCATACTGTACATTTGGAAGATGATAAACGGACTGGCTCCCAACTTTGAGAGTGAGACCTCCAAAATAAGGACATATTACAACGAAAGAAGGGGGAGACGGTGCAGGATTCCCGCATTTAATAACCGAGCCGCGGCCAGAGTACAGACTCTTCGTGAGGGATCACTGTCCGTGGTAGGACCGAGGCTCTTTAATGCCTTGCCAAAAGCGCTGAGAGGAGGGGAGTTTACCCTTGCAACATTCAAGAGACGACTGGACAAGTGTTTGAGAAAGATCCCGGCTTGTCCAGTAATGGGAAACTACCATCAGCAAATGACAAGCAACAGCATCTTGCATCAACTGGCCCAAAGGAGGGCAAATAGACGGAACACGTCCAACGTTACATCCGACGAAGACTCGGAGACGGAGGACGACGAAGGCGGCGCATCAGCGTGACCGGGGACTAGGAAGTCCCGAACTCATCATAAGGTCATAAGGTCATAAGGGTATTCAATGATCATTCAAGGCAGAATTTCAAGAGATAATTGAGTTGATTGAAATTCTAAATTAATTGAGCAGTAAATTGCTGCTCACACAACTTAATGTTATGCATTGAATGTTCACACATAATATTAATACTTCTATAATATCCTGCCCTCAAGTTATGAAGAGATAATACAAGCATCATCTGGTGTAGCCATGAAATATTGAGTTCAATTTAATTTGAAAAAGTTTCCGATTATATGTTGCTTCAAATATACAGTATCAGCTAAATTCACGAATACCATGATTTTCTCTCAGAAGATTTATTATAAGGCATGCGCTCCAGAAAATGTTCGTTTGTTTCAACTGTCGTATTTTTATATCTTCTCTTCAGCTTCGTTGAATTCGTGCAGTTGGATGAAATAGCGCAAATGGATGAAAAATGATGTGGACTCGGAAAACATGGGTTAATTGCAATAATACAATTTGCATTTATTAAGCTAATGCTTGTCGTCCATTTTCTTGCTGGATAAGTGTATTACATTCTCCACATAACTCTTGCCGTGTCTTCCATTCCAATAAATTCCAATTCTAATATTTAGGAATCAATTCTGCCTTTGTGGGAATGCATTTTTAATTCCAATTACTGAAATTTCGTCTAAACGCTGTAATGTCAGCGCCTCAAGCTTACTTTTGTGGCCCTTGCATGGCTGTCAGAACTTTTCTCTTCTATCATTTGCGGTACGTTGGACGAGAGCGCAGCAGTTTTTCCACCGCAACTCTTATGCGAACAAATTAATTATTCGCGTAAAAACGCATGCCATGTCCTGGCCGGGGGCGTTCTGTGGCGTGTGGTAAAAGACCACATATTAATATGACGAATTCTGCAACATTGAAACATGTTATAATCGTTACTGAGACCAATATTAATGTGTTTGTAATAATGTGTGTGTGTTAACACGAATATTTCAACAAATAACATGTTATTATCACATATTAAATGAAAAAATGGCTCACGGTATGAGTGGGAGGTCACATTGTGAGGGGTACGTCACGTTGTGAGGGGTACGTCACGTTGTGGGGGTACGTCACGTTGTGAGTGGTACATCATGTTGTGAGGGGTACGTCACGTTGTAAGTGGTACGTCACGTTGTGAGGGGTACGTCACGTTGTGAGGGTACGTCATGTTGTAAGTGGTACGTCACGTTGTAAGTGAGGGGTACGTCACGTTGTAAGTGGTACGGTCACGTTGTGAGGGGTACGTCACGTTGTGAGGGTACGTCATGTTGTAAGTGGTACGTCACGTTGTAAGTGGTACGTCACGTTGTGAGGGGTACGTCACGTTGTGAGGGTACGTCACGTTGTGAGGGCTATGTCACTTTGTGAGGGTACGTTACGTTGTGAGTGGTACGTCACATTGTGAGGGGTACGTCACGCTGTGAGAGGTACGTCACGTTGTGGGGGTACGTCACGTTGTGAGTGGGAGATCACATTGTGAGGGGTACGTCACGTTGTGAGTGGTACGTCACGTTGTGAGTGGTACGTCACGTTGTGAGGGGTACATCACGTTGTGAGTGGTACATCACGTTGTGAGTGGTACATCACGTTGTGAGTGGTACGTCACGTTGTGGGGGTACGTCACGTTGTGAGGGTACGTCACGTTGTGAGGGGTACGTCACGTTGTGAGTGGGACATCACGCTGTGAGGGGTACGTCACGTTGTGAAGGGTACGTCACGTTGTGAGGGGTACGTCACGTTGTGAGGGTACGTCACGTTGTAAGTGGTACGTCACGTTGTGAGGGGTACGTCTCGTTGTGAGTGGGACGTCACGTTGTGAGTGGTACATCACGTTGTGAGTGGTACGTCACGTTGTGAGTGGTACGTCACGTTGTGAGGGTTACGTCACGTTGTGAGTGGTTTTGGATATCGTTGTGATTTTGCCTGTCATACAGCACAAAGTGCCCATAAACGCAACTGTGAAGCGTCGCTTGCAGCCAAATGTTGCCAGAGCTGACCAAATAAACTTTAATAATCAAGGGTTTAACTTGATAGTCTTTTATCCGCCCGTCCGGATTAACTCGTATTATCTAGAAACTGTTTGGCTGGTATCGTATCATATCTATCTGACTCGTAAAGTTTCGCAATATTAAGTTTACCATTGCAGCCGCAGATTATGTCAAGTCATGTTCAGTACAAATTACTGAAAATTTTCCTTTGTAGAATTAGGCAAGTTCTAGCCATAGAAATTTGTATCACAGTTTGCGGGTTGCGACTGGTGCGACAGAACGGTGCCCTCACTGTTTTGGTAAGGAACTATTTATTTTTGGATACTTATTACGTATATTATTACTACTTTCATTCTAGAGTCCTTCTGTTGGAATGATTAGTTATTCATGATTATTTCACTATTCTATTATAATTTACGCTTGTTCATTTGTGTGTTAATTTGATTGCAGAAACCGTTTGCGGTATGTTAAATAAAAATGAAGAACCTAGCACAAGTTAATGTCATCCTGCAACGAGTTAATTCAGCAGTATGGGAATTTAATACGAAAGACGACGAAGAAAGTGGCTGCTAATGTAGAAGTCGTCTTTAACCATTTTTAAATTACCGGACACAATTATTATCCCGATTTTAAACTTTATTCTCTGCCATTTTCTTTTCTCGTTAGATTTTCCGGGACGTTCTTAAACTCGTTCATGTAGTGCCTATTTATTTCGAGAATACGTTACTGAGGCCCTGGAGACAACGTATGACATGTGCAGTAGGGTTCTGAAATCAAAGCTGAAACTTCAACTTGATCAAGTTCTGCATGCCACCAAACTTGAACTTAAACTCAGAATTAAACAAATTCCGCCCCCAAACATGAACTTAAACTCAAACTTAAACAAGTTCCATTCCCAAATTTAATTTAAAATTTAAATAAATTCCACCCTCAAACTTGAATTTAAATTCAAAATTAAGCAAATTCCGCCCTCATACATAAACTTGAACTCAAGCTTATACAAGTTCCACCCCAAACTTAAACTCAAATTTAAGTCCGGCCCCCAAAAAACTTATAATTCTATAGCTTGATCTTGATAACATCTATCATCTTCTAGACTGTGTAAAAACGTGGATGTTTGTTGGTACTTGGACCACACTCTCGAGTAAGTTCTAACTTGCATGCATATTGGTACTTTTTCCACTCATTCGATCAAGTTCTTTCTTGCATGCTCTTAGTTCGTTTCCTACCAGAGACAAAAAGGCCCATTCGCTGGCCTCCTATATACCTATACTAATTTTCACCGCTTCAACTTAATAGTGTTAAAAACGAAGCTTTTATTTTTTAAATCTCGGTGGCAACCGGTTGTGAAGCATGCATGAATTTTTTTATTGCAGCAATGGACAGATTATATGGTATTCATTGCAAGCCAATTAATGTTTTCACAAAATTAATTTTTCATATAATGTATTTTTTCAATGTTACTGATTTGTAGCAGATGAATTACACGTTTACCCTCCTCTCGATTGCATTGTCTATGTATCATTCTAGTTATACATCGTGAGCATCAAATTACGTTTACCCCCTAGCTCCTCTCGCCCCGACAATGCAAATTTTCATCTATGAAGCGTTCCAATCTCTGCAAAGAGGTCATTGGCTTCAAAGCTGGCCTTATGATAGCGATATAAACGGTACAGGGAATCTAATTACACATCGGCTGCAGCCACTGCCTTTAACGCTCGAGCCCAATATACTTGACGTCAAGTTGGCATGCCTACTCCTACAATCCTAATAAGCTCAACTGCTGAGGACACAACAATTTTTTTTAACTATGTTATGCGATGCAATTGATATCTTGAATTTATAATCTCCTTATTGATTGAATTTCTTCGGTTATTGAGTTGTGGCAAACAACTTAGGCGCATATCAACTTACATGGACGGCAGCAATTGTGAGCATGTTAATGTTACCTTTGCGTGACGTATTGAGTGCCTAGTTGAAAAAAATACTGCGATACAATAATCTTGTGTCGTACTACTTTCTTCACTCGAAATAAAGCTAAATCATTGTAAAGGAAATTCACCTTATTCCGGCTTTTGGAAGAATTATGTTTGTGATCAATTAGTTTCGGCAGCTTTAGCGTCTCTATTAGGTTATGCCTATAAGGTTGGCTACAAGGCCACACGCGTGATGTGGCCGTCCCGTTATTGGGGCCTGCTTTAGTGCTGGGTTCAGTCATTCGCCAGGACTCAGTCGAAGCTTGCCTACCGTCACTGCTAACTAGTGTACTTGTAGCGTTTCTATATAGGACCGATCTCTTGCCTGGCCTGGCGGTGTTGCGTCACCTAAGCATCCGTATATTCGAGTCCCTATCGCTGCTGTGCACCTCGACTGCTGCTGTGCCTCCTTACTGTGTGCCCCTACTACTCCACCTACCGTCGGGCCCCGTATCTCGTGTTCCACTACACTTTCCGTCATTTAGATTAGGATTAATTGTTTCGATATTTTTTTCGTGTTTAGAATGTGCCACTAGTTATTTTCGTGTTTACAGTGTTCCACTAGTTATTTTCGTGTTTACAGTGTTCCACGATGTGTTTTCGGGGTTAGTGTTCGTTTTAGTAAATTTAAGGGTATTTGGTTTTCATTTCCTTCGTTAAGGTTCGGTGGCGGTTTAGGGTTAATTCTTCGGACCCAATTGGAGTCAGTCCTGCACCCAATTCCTTTACAACCATCTTATGAGAAGGTTCCATAGTAGAGACACGGTACTTATTTGGGATCATTTGCAAGTGGCAAGCTGTTTCTTCTCAACGCTCATCAGAGTACTTAATTTATGCGTATTAAGAACATAATTATTATCGACAATCCTAATCTAATGGTAATAAAATAACTTTGGATTACTGAAACCAAATACACTTAGTTAGCTGAAATAAACCTCAACTAATAAATAGTAATCGAATAGAACATTAATAATCAATTACAACGATTTTCCTTTACCTTCCGTGATTTATAATGACTTATTAGAAGTTATAATAACTTCCCAAATAACTTTAAAATGACACACAAATGACTGATTCAGATGACTGGTGATGATTGACGATAACTGACAGTGGCTGGTAAGTATAACTTGAATGCCTTACTTATCACCTAAATGTCAAAAGACTGATAGAAATTTTGTGGTGATCTCAGCCGTGCATTAAATAGCGCGGCTGCAGCAATGTTCTCAGTGCCCGTCGGCCGAGTCTACAGTCCGCTGGGGAACTCGTGACTGAAATGCAGTCCGCTGTACAGCTTATCGGGATGTTAAACGTCTAATTAAAAAATTTAACAAAGAACTGTGCGCTCATTTGCTTGCGACGTTAATGCCCGAGGAAAATTATTGCAGTCACAGCAGACGATATTTCTATGCAAATACAGAATTTAACATGTCATTTATATGGCTCGTAGAGCTCCTGCGCAGAGTTCTAACATGAAAACATATTTATTACCATTCAAAATAATATTCTTGTCTAACTTGATCCAATAATTTTCTGATGAATAAATTCTTCTTCACGTTGTGCTACTTAATTTTTTTCCCACATACTTTTGTATCTTCGTCGATAAGCCCATGTCTTCTTTCAATATTTTCAAGTACATGGGCAGTAAATTAATCATATGTCTTTCCATTACGAATCAATGGAGGTACGTGTATCTACGGGTTTGTTAGAGTTCGTTGGGTATTTGGACAAGAATGTTAGGCAGAGACTGACGCTCGTGTCACTGCTATGGAAGCCCTCATTGATTATGGCTTAAATCGCAGACGGTAATAATGAATCTATAGAATATATACAATCTCCTCTTCCTTTATTCTAAAATCTGACGCGATAGTCTTAAATCCAATCCGTATCTATCATTATCATATCCAGTCTACACCTGCAGATCCACGATGGCTAAGACAAGCAATTTCCACACCAGAAAGCAATACGACAGCTCCAGTTGTGGCATCAATCAAAGTCATTCCCAGCTTCAGCGTTCGTACGTATTAGCTTCAGCGTTGGTACAACTAATGCAGATTTGAATTGATAACAATCCTGCAAACGTTATCAAATCAAATAATCGTAATCGAGGTCTAAAATTTATTACTATCATTATTTAATAACAACTTATATATAGACATAGTATACATCTCTTTTCTAGTCAGGATTATCACTTAATTGAGGCAAATTATTTAGCAATCGACTTACCAAATGCAATGTTGTATTGGCTTGTCTGTGTGTTGAAACTTGATATACTTGATATACATATTGATTACACATCACAAAACTTTCACAAGCATAACATATACTTGATATAGCATATACATGATGATATGGCAAATATATATACCCATACTTGATATACGATATAAAAAATATTCCAATAAAGTCTCGCAAGTGGTTATGATATCTCCGATGTCAGCAGCGAGTTGGTTAGAAACCGCAATAAGTTAAGAAAGTTCTGTCAAAAATCGGCAAATAGCCGTATGCTCAAAGTCGAATTGTAAGCCAAAAAATTTCATTGAAAATTTTCTATGTGAAAAATTTAGTTCAATGATGATTTATGGGTACGCCTGACATTATATGGGCGTAGTCCGGCAGAAGCTGTTCTTTAATGCGGGTTTCATTGAAGACCAGAGAGTGTTTCTTGTTGACAAATTTATTATTGTTTTTCTATATTCGGTGAATTAGGCTTTTGATTATTTTAAATCCAAATATATGGTTTCGAATGAATATTTAATTATAATTTATTACGTTTTGAATACAACAACATTCATTATCATGCAGAGGAAGAATTTTGCAATACTTGAAATTTAAATTTTGAAATAACGTTATTACAAACACAGGGTAATATGGCTACAGATTGAAATCAATGCTTGAATTACGAGAACAATTTCAGCGTCCTTACAAATGGGGTAATTTATAAATTTGTAGTATATATATATATATATATATTGAATATGTATAATGTACAAGTACTTATATCCTCAGTCTGCTTAAAAGGCAAGTTAACAAGGAATTTTAAAGCAAAGAGAACGCCAAATAAATTCACCAATTGGTATTGAAAACGTTTCGGAGCCCAGCTCCAACGTCACTTCGACAATCTAGAAAATGAAAACAAAAATTTTAATTCAAAATTCAATGTCATACATTGAAACCTAAAATTTACAAATCAACCCTAAAAATCGAAAACAAGCGCGAAAAAACACGAGAACATAAACACTAGAAACGAACAAAACCCAAAGAAGCTCATGCCGGAGCCGGTATGAGTTATGCTCGTTTCTTTAATTGGCTTGGGTATTCTTTGGGTTCTGCTCGTTTCGTTTCAAATTGAAAAGTCTCCATATTTTGATTTACCGCGGCTATAGGATTTTTTCTACCTGCAATGTTATGCATGCGGAATTTGAATTCATTCGCAATATATTTCAGCTTAATGGGTTTCCATCGTGCCTTGTGTTAAGTAAAATCAAACGTTTTTTGTCTAACAAATTTTCTGAAAATGTGGTTGGAGGGGATATTAAGAAAACGATTTATTGTATTTTGCCCTATTTTGGTAGCACGTTTGGAGCTTTGTCCAGAAAACGTCTGATTTTGTTTATGAAATATTGTGTGAATGTTAATTTGCATGTTTTGCTGGTAAATAATTTTAAAATTGGTTCTTTCTTCAAGTATATATACGTTATTCCTACCCGGATGCGATTAAACCTGGTCTATGAGTATATTTGTGCGCACTGCGCGTCAGCGTACGTTATAATGACTTCACGAAATTTCTACATCCGGGTTTTTGAACACCGCTCCAGTAGCTATCGTTCGAATTTGCTTCTCGGCAACTTCCTCATCCTTCAGTGCGCCTCCATGCTGAACAGTGCGACGTGGCTGTATCGGAGAGTAATTCCAGGATACTCGGTTCCACCTCTGGCTGTTCGGACTTGAGGAATCTGGAATCACTAGATATCCTCAAACGAAAACCGTGTCTCAATAATGCACATATAGTTCATATCCTCTTGAACTTGTGAAGCGCTACATAGGCTTTTATTTTTTAGTGTTTATTTTAAAGTATTTTTTTTTCGTGCTTGTTTTTGATTATTAGGGTTGATTTGTCATTTAATTGTCAATTTTCTCGTAATTCAAGCTGTTCTGTTCTCGTAATTCAAGCTTAGATTTCAATCTGTATCCAAAACACCATATGTTTGTACTTACATCACTTCAAAATTCCAAATTCAAGTGTTGCAAAACTCTTCCCCCTCTTGAAAATGAATGTAGTTGCATTCGACGCGTCGTAAATCGTAATAAAATGTTCATTAGAAACCTGATATTTGAATTTTAAAGTCCTATCTTAAACCTAATTCTCCGAATTGAGAAAAACCATAAGAAATTTGTCAACAAGAAATTTTCTCCGGTCTTCAATCGACATTATGTTTAGAAGAAAATGATCCCATTGGTTTAAAATTTCATGCTTGGGTGAATTTTGTTTTTTTTACGACTCGTGTCTATGAAACATATTCCAAAATTTCCGCAGTTGGTTCAAATTTCCCGAGTTTGTTTTCAGGAGTAAAACCTGTAGAGGTTTGGACTGCTTTGATGTACAGCTTGCTTTGAGCAGCTTAAAAATTGGGCATTAGCACCGGCACGTTGAGAGCTTGCTAAATATAACGGCCTCACTCATAAACAAAATGCCTTGATATCGACTTCAAAAAAGATCAATTTCGGTTTTGATACCTCAGACAAACAGTTCAGGTGTTTTCTTGAATTACAGCTTGATCAAAAGTTAAACGAGATTGATTCGCAAGGTTTCAATGAATTTTTTATAAATATGAGATTCTAATCAGAATGATTTCTACTAATTAATGCGTATTCTGCTTGTTGAACTTATTATCTAATATCGAGTTATTTATACCTGAATCTTCAAGTTAATTATCCATTTCAGAAGGGGGCATAAAAACTGTTTACTTTATGAAAAAAGTTTTATGAAAAATTAATATTGCAAAAACATTTGCTTGCAGTGAAGCATATATAATCTGTCCATTGCTGCAATAAAACAAATTAATGCATGCTTCACTACCGGTTGCCACCGAGATTAATAGAATAAAAGCTTCGTTTTAACACTACAAAGTCGATGCGGTAAAAATTAGTATAGGCGTTTAGGCTAGCGAATGGGACTTCTTGTCGCTGGTAAAGTCAATGGTAGAACGCTGGGGCAGATACTGAACTGTCCAAGGGTCATCCAATATCTTGCACTGACGGTCGTATCCCACGCACTCGGTGGAAAACATAATGGGCCTGCTATAGTAAGCAGGCCAATAATATTAGTAATAATCGCAGAAAAATATTACAAATTTTAAGTCGACAATACATAAAATCGGCACACAGTGGGCGAATTTGTGCCTAGCAATCTATTGAATTGTAGAATCATGGTTAAACAGGTCAGAAATTAAACAGGTCATAGAAATTACAGATATTATGCATTCGGATATTCGGAAATTACAGATATTATGTTGAAATTATGCATTCGGAAGCAACATGGGCACAATATAATTCACGTATCACAAGTTCTCTTAACGCAGTCACAAAAACAACTACGAAAGACATTAGTTACTGGCAGCAATTTCAAGTAGACTGTCATGACAATGACTACAAAAAATTATTGAACAACACTTGAATAACTGACAAAGCACAATTCGTGGTAAAAAAGGTAAAAAAGGCTCAGATGACTATCCCGCGGCTTGACTTTGGTTCCGTTGTTGCCAACACAAGGCGGTCAGACCCCAAAGTCTTGAGAAACCTCGCGCGCTCCTACGGTAAGAAACGAGCTAAGAGCATGCATGATAGAACTTGATGGAATGAATGATGAAACTACCCATATGCATGCAAGTTAGAACTTAATTGAGAGTATGGTACAAGTACAGACAAACGTCCAAGTTGGAATTATGTCGAAGAGATGATAGACGTACCAACAGCCATAAACGTTAGAACCTAATCGGAGGACAGAAAAAGTACCAGCAAGGACTCAAGGTGTAACTTATTCGTGGTGATGGAACAAGTACCACCAAGCATGTGACCAGTACCCATTTGATCGTGGATATGTTACAAGTGCCAAAAAGTATTCCAGTAAGAACTTAATCATGTGGATGTCTCAACTACAAACACGCAAACAAGTAAGGATATGAGCGTGGGTATGATTCAAGTACCAACTTGAGTAACAATGATAATAATAATTATCAAAAACGCCATCTAATCGTTGGAAAAATTCTGTCAAGGATGTTAAAGGTGAATAAAATCCGTAAACACTTATTTCCAGATGCTCGTGGGTTGCATGAAATTATAACAAAGCTGCCTCGTTTGCTTGCTTGTACTGAACGAAGTTATGACGTGGGCATGGCTGGGCCCACAGACCGAGCTGCAATACTAAAGAGGTCATTTATGGCGCGGTACTAACTTTGCCGCAGCTTATCTGCCATTATACGTCCTCATGAGGTGGCAAATGTGGCGCTGGGAAAGCCCTCCACGAACCTTAACGCCATTATGGACGTCGTAAGAGTCCTTAGTAAATGGGGCAAAAATCGCAAGAGCAGTCAATGGCGCGATGACCTACAGCAGCAGTGGTGGCAGCAACGACCGGTTTGTTGTTGCGAGGCGAGCGGTGCTTCATGTTTTGCCGCCAGCCTCATTGCCCAATTTCAGACTTTTCCATCCGGCGTGATGAACGTCGAGCCATTCAGGAGAGCGGTTCCGAAACAACCTGGTTTGCTGATTTCATTTGGTCGCTCAAAAATGAACGATTACACGAAGAAAGCCGTATATCTGAGAAGATTTCTTTCGTGGGTCGTTAGCAGCGATTTCACGTTGTGAACAATATCAGAAAAATAAAAAAGAATTGACACATACTTGAATGATCTCGATTATTTCGTCATTGGAACACTAATAATAGTGTTTATCTAAGACAGGAAAATTTATCAGTCAGCTTTAGGAGATAGAATAACAAACTTATCAGAATCAAATATTTTGATGGTCAACAATTTGTCTACTAACGGCAACACACGATCGGAACCAGGTCTTCAATAACATTAATGAATAACATTAATGCTTAATATTTACGGACACAATTAAAAAAATACAATTCATCCATTTATTATTGCAGCAATAAAATCGAGGATGATGGACAGTATAATTTAGTTCGACTTGTTTTTTTACAGGTTAAACTTGGAGATTAAATTGTTATTAAATCTAAAGAAAAGTTTTAAGCTGTTCGTCACTCAAAATTTTGATATCCTCAAAAGTAGGTTTTGTCGCAAGCGGATCGGCTACTTTGGAAGTCATAGGTCTTCGACGGGCGCAGTGTTTGAACTTTAACAAGAGACCTTAGCCTTTCGTGAAAATATAGTAGTTATCAGTCGCATAAAAATATGCTAGCAATCACACCATCAAATTCTACCAGTCACATCAAGAGACGATGCCAGTCACATCAACAGGAGCCACC
Source organism: Hyalella azteca (assembly GCF_000764305.2). Classification (NCBI taxonomy): domain Eukaryota; kingdom Metazoa; phylum Arthropoda; class Malacostraca; order Amphipoda; family Hyalellidae; genus Hyalella; species Hyalella azteca. The sequence goes on from NW_025940147.1 coordinate 884,201, forward strand.
AGTCACATCAACAGGAGCCACCAGTCACATCAACAGGAGCCACCAGTCACATCAACAGTAGCCACCAGTCACATCAGCAGGAGCCACTAGTCACATCAACAGGAGCCACCAGTCACATCAACAGTAGCCACCAGTCACATCAACAGTAGCCACCAGTCACATCAGCAGGAGCCACTAGTCACATCAACAGGAGCCACCAGTCACATCAACAGGAGCCACCAGTCACATCAACAGGAGTACGGAATCGGTGGGACTATCAATCATATCGACGGAAGGTGCCAGTCACATCACAAGTAACTACCAGTCACATCAACACATCCCATTGTAGCACATTGAATCATTAGTACTGGGCTTTAATCAAATGGTCTTTTCTATATCAGGAGCAGCAACAAGAATGCTAATGCATACTGGTTGTACCACTCTAAACGGATGCCAATAGAATCCACAGCCATATCAACTGGATTGTACAGTAAAAACTTTTTATTTCAATAACGTCTTGCCGAGTAGCCAATTCAGTTGAATGCAAAATTAAACAAAACATCGATGTACACAGATATTCTCTGCTGTGATTGCATCTATGCATCCATTTATGTATATCCCCTGAACCTGAATAGCTAGAGCGATACACGTAGACAGCTTATTCGAAGTGACGGCATGATATTCGCCCAATCTTTTATCTCGTGCTCGCGACTGTGTCTGACTTATTCATAAGCGTATCTGGCAAGCGCGGAAACATCCAATCCGCGAGCACGGAAGCAGCTCATTCTCGCGTATTCCGGACACGCGTCGTCGCAGGGAGCGCGCGCTGCCACCACCAAATATCGCTACGGAAAATCACTCCCTGGCGTCATATCCACTACGAGAACCCCTAAAAATACTGCAGAATTCACGGCTCAAATGCGCGAGTTGATATTAGGTGCGCGCTCTGCATGTTATGTCTTGGTACAAATAAAGATTTATTGTTGACCTGTGGACGAGAGGAAATTATTGGACAGCAGACAAGAGCTTGATTTCTCTGTTAATGTCTTTAACTGTATAGTGTATAATTTCCATCACAAATTTTCTTATTGAATGGTACATTCTCAACGGTTAATTTATTATTTACTAATGACGTGTTTTAATTGCGTAAGACTTATAGGTAAAGTTTAATTGCGTAAGACTTATAGAGATACTTTAATTGTGTAAGACTTAAAGGTAAACTTGAGAGTTCATGGTCCAGTTTCAGTTTTAGAGTGACATATTTCTTTCTGCATGTTGAGTATATTCGCGTGAGGGAAACGCCAGCAAACTATACACACAACTTTGATCGAAAGATATAATTTTTACATGAAAATACTGTCAGGAAAATTTCCATGAAAGAAAGCAGTAATTAATTAAAATTTCTGGAAGATATAATCTATCCATGCAAAACTTGGATAGACATAGTCAGTTGAACATCAGGTTGTTCATATTTTAGGTACCCAGCTTAATTTAAAAAGTTAACGCTTCGGTTAATTATCGCTCGAATGCCCATTACCGAAAACTTGCCTCACATTAAAAGCGGTGTAGTGAAAGTTGGGTGGGCTAATTCAAGTATATTTAGTTTGTCGTCGCCTCACTATGTATAAACTAGAGTTAAAATATCGACGATTGATAAATTTGAGGTCAGCTTAACTACTCCCTAATGCAGGAACATTAATGACTTTAAATTCCGTATAGAATGCATGATTGTATGTATATTGTATAGGAAATGTATATATTGATTGTATGAACGTAATGTTTAGTCTTGTGCACGATTAATCCGTTAATAACTGCATATGCATATTTTATCCGTTAATAACTGCATATGCATATTTTAATGTGAATGTTTTTTTATGCAAAGCCACACTTTCCCATTCATCTGCTTATCAAGGGCATATCATATCAAAGCTGGATATGTCACGTATTGACCACGTTTCATTTTATAACATGAAAATGTCGATACAAAAAATGTGATACAATGAAAACTTTTAGATGAAGAAATTTCTGAATTCAAGCTACATACGTTAGTATTTCTGAAATTTTGTTCCGTATGAACCTCTCACGATTAGTTCGATATTGTAAATATTGTTGCCTGCGTAATTTAATCGAGGCATACCTTCCTCCTCGCTTGAAGTTTTGGCGCGACTGAGCACGAAGCATTGAAGGCGCGTCAGGTCGACGGCTTGCAAACAAAAATTGCTGCCTCATCAATTTTCCACCATGGAATTATGGCCTCCTGCGGCCCAACATGGCGATACTGTGGCGCCATAATATTACACAAGATAAGGATGTTCGATCGAGCATTCTGTGCAAGATGAAACTTTCCGCATGAAATCTGAGTGATCCCAAATAGGACCATACAGTTGGCTACTTAGCGTAGCGAAAAGTAATAACAATTTTTAACTTTATTGCAGTAGAGGATTCGAGATGTTTGTCATTTTTGTTTTAAGGGAAAGTCAAGAAAACGTTGACTCGAACGTAAAAAAAATAAATATGCGAAATAATACAATTTTTAGAACCTTTTTCCAATTTCCTATTTTATATTAATGTTTAAATCTTGTTTAAATCGAAAGCGTTGTTTTCTCCTTATCTTCCTGTGACTGTTCTGGCTAGAATTCCAAGGGCCACTTAATAATAGCCAGGCAGGAACAATTAGAAATAAAGTCTTCAGATAACTCCATTTAAATCTTCTTTATTTCAGGTTTGTTAAACTGCGGGACATAAAACGCCGCTAATAAATAGAAAGTCAAATATACAAAAAATGAGGGTATTTCAAAATAATCAAGGATTCAAGGTTAACGACAATTAAATCATAATGTTGCCATATGTATCATAATAAATCGCTTATGACTGCAGGTTATTGAACTTACGTGAATGGCAGCCCTAGTCTGAATTGTAAATTTAAGGTGGTATTTGGTTGCTTTACACTAGCCCTGGGAAATAGACAAATTACGTTACACTGGTGATAAATATACATACATAGCATGACTCACTAAGATACAATATCAACGGAAAAGATAAGATTCACAAATCGCAATAAATAGACAAAACATGGATAACACTTATACTAAGCGCACTATGGAGTAGCGCAGCTGTAGCGCTACTCCCAGCAGAAGCTATCAACACAATGTGCGGGCGGGGCGGCCGTGAATGTAAGTACTGTGACGTCCGCGCTATTAACGTACGAATACAAAATTACACGTCATGCGCGTACTGGACGTGACAGTGACAAACTATCTTAGCCAGTTTTTAATATTATTCTTAATTATGATACAAAGTAATTTGATACAGAGTAATATTTAGTTTAAAATTTTTGTCAAAAGTGCACCGTGTATTAAATACTGCATTCTGGCCAATTGTGCGTTCATATAATACATTGTGTATAGATAAAAATGAGAGTACAGCGTTGGTATTGAGATGTTATAGATGTGGTATCAGGCGCTGTAGTATCGGCTGGAAGTTTTAGAGACCACATGAGTGAGTTTATAATGAGGGATATACCAGGGATATACCATGTTGTCTACGCATAAGTCAAACCATGCGCGACTGGAGATCTGAGTTCCTGGAACGCCGAAACGAGATCTGAAATGAGATCTGAAACGCCGAAACAATGTACAACAAACTATGCGAAGTATTACTGCAGGTATGCGTGCGTCACACACCGGAAAAAACGACCCCCAAACGCCACATAATTCCGAGGGACAGACGGATCCTTATGAGAAAACGAGCGAGCTTGAACAACCAGATAACGGCTGCCTCCGGGAATATAGAGAGGCAGAGGCTGGAACATCTAAAGGTTAAAATTAAGGAAACTGAACGACAGTTGCAGGACTCACACGAGGCCGAGCAACAAATTGCAGAGGCGCAAGCGGTGTCTGCCATTCGAGAGAATCCCAAATATTTCTACAAATATGCCCGGTCAAAGGCCAAAATCAGAGCCGCAGTGGGGCCTCTGAAAAATAACGATGTCCTTGTTGGAGACGACAAGGGCATGTGCGAACTTCTGGGNCTAGACGTGTTCCTGAGCACAATCCCAGATCGACCTCCCCTGCAACACTACCAGCGGCGAGAAGCAAGCAACAGCATCGTGCATCAGGTGGCCCAAATGATGGCGGATGAACGATAATCAGAGGCGGCGATCCATCGTGGCCTGGGACTGCTATGTCCCAAACAAATACTAAGGATACTAAGGCAACTTCGCAGACGTAAATGACGGCTTTGGTTGTGGACCGTTTTGAAGAAGTGAAATAACGGATGCGAGGGACTTCCAGTCTATAAGGCATCACATGACCATGAGCGATCTCGCGGTTACAAATTTATACGTACGGCCAACATAAATTCTACGGCCTCGTCAGTTGTGACAAGCAGAACGGGAGCCGCGAAACACCACGGGACGCAACGCGACGACATGCGGCGGTTATGGAGGCGTCTGCAACATCATTCAAGCAACGTGCACCGCACAATAATCAGTGTTTAGAAGTACGGTTACTGTCAACGACAGCAGCGGTAACTGAGCTGGTAGTGGCTGTTATTAATTCTATGAAGTGAGAAGTATTAACTCTACTGTTGGGGACCACCAGGTTCGCATGAACTGTTGTCACGAATAAAAGTCTTTTCTGGTCAAGATATACTTGAAATCTCACCTCACAACATAGCTATAAAAACGAGCAAGGTTACTAAATCCGTAAAGGCTGTCTGGAACAGGACTTAAACACACAGAATAGAGGCATCCTTACTGTCCGCTCTCGAAAATCTGAATGAATCCGTTCGCACGACACCAGTGAGTAAAGCTCCGATTCTCTCTAAAATAATCTTACAACTTTTACATCCTAATTAAAATACATATTTTTCCTATACACCATACATCAAGATAATACACATTATTGATCCTTAATAATTACCCAAGCCCTCCACACTACGAACAGAAGGCTCCTGCAGGACGGCCGAGGGGTTTTGTGCCGCCGTACATGTTGGGCCGTACAGCAAGTGGAACGATTTAGCGATGACTATATTATAAGGTCCGGGTAGTGTGGGGCAGATATGTACGTGTACGACCAACACTCGTGCGGAACGTATTACGGGTCAACGTCTACCGATTGGGTTACAGAGTTTGAATTACATGCAGATACGTATTTGATTTCGAAGCTGGCGATTAAATTTTTTGGTTACTAATTGGGAGGCCTAAATTTCGAATTTGAAATCTATTGACATTTCACTGTCTATGGGAAGTGTATTGAACGTAGTTTGAGGGCAAATTAACAAATTATTTTAGTTATGGATTTCATTGAAAGTTAGGGTGCAGGTGTTATGAAGGTTTAAAATGTGGGTTGGAGCGCTGTAGTGTGCGAGACGCGTTTGTTTCGGGACCGAGTTTGTTTACATCGATGGTTAGCGAGCTTATCGCGAGGGAGATCATATCAGTTGAGGACCTGGGTGTCATGTGATGACTAGGCATTAGTGTGCGCGGTTGCTACGTTCATGAGGAGCTTAATAGTCCGGTCATTCTGTGCATAGAAAAGGATGGACCTAGAAAAAATTGCAACAGAATTTCTTTTTGTGGGGATATTATCTACACATAGTGTAGTACTTACACCAAAAAATGTAAAAAAATCCAAGTGGGGGAACATGTTTAAATCGGTCATTGAAAATTGTTGTATTTCTATTCTTTGTAGTCGAATTTGAGTGGATGAAAAAATGTATACAGTTTAATTGTTTTACCATGTTATTTAAACAGATTATAGTTTCATTGTGTTATTAAATGCACCATCAATAAAACAATTTATATTGAAAATAATATATAAATATTTTTTTCACCATGTTTATTTTTGTTAATTCCACCTAAAAGGTGGAATTTTGCTCTAGCCTACAATCTAGCTGTGAAAAGTTCTCCTAGCTCACTCCACACTAATACAAATACTCTACAACTGAAGGCACCTTCAGCTACAAAACCATTACAAATACTTGTATGTGCTATTTCTGATGGTTAAGAGGGTACTGCAATGCCATTAAATTAGCTATGGCACCCTACTTTAGAGTAGAGTTAGAGCAGGGAAATCTTGGACGGTTGGACCTAATGTGTGAAGACATTAAATTATGTTAACTTAGTGTGACTCTCTTATCTGAGAACTACATTTTAGTGACTCCATATTTATATCTAAAGATGGTTGGGCTCAAAATGTTCAAGGCAAAATGGAATATGCTCAAGATGCATGCATGCATCAGATGCTGTTTACCATCAAGTCTGTAGCATTAACTTCAGGACCGGGAAGCAGATTCCTGTACAATACCAGTCTGGCACTGATGGGAAATCTGAGCTGAAAGGTCGACCAGTAGACAACTTACGAGAGAGTGCATTCTTGAAAGTAGCTGTGTATCTAGAAGATAATGACGATGAGCAGGTATCAGAAATTGTTTAAATATCTTTACTTTTTGACATAAGCAATACGAGCAGTCCCTGATTTAATAATATTAATATTTAAATATTAAGTGGATAATATTTTTTTAACATTGCTACCGAGGTTACTGCCAGCAGTATTGTGAATGCTGACCGAGCCAGAAAAGTGGGCTGCAAGATCCTACAATCCATGGCTGGGCCAAATGTGGGTGACTTTACGTTCAAGAAGGACACGGTGGTCACAATTGATAGCAAATCCTGTGCTAAAGTAGATAAACAATCCGTACCAGTAAACTCACAACTACTCTGCCAGCGTCTGCTAACTGTTGCACGTGAGAACTCTGAGAATTTGAGTGACGTAATCAAGTATGAGCTGTGCAACCAACCATCTGCTCTGTTTGAACAACCTGGACTACCTCGCGAAGCTAAAAATCAGTACTAGCAGATGCTATCTGGAATATGGCTAAAGGAGATGACATGCATGCTGCACAACCTCTGACACATCAAATGCAGTATGTACTTGATGGTGGATCACTGCTATCTCGACTACCATGGCCCAGAGGTGCAACATTTGATTCTATCTGCATCATGTATGTGGACTATTTCAGGAAATTTCAACAGCCTACTATTGTGTTTGATGGCTACATGGCAGGACCATCTACAAAAAACATAACACATTCTTCACGGTCTCGTGGTGCAGCTAGAGTAAAGGTTAACTTCAATCACTCTACCAGTTTCACCACCAAGAAGGAACAGTTCTTAACGAATGCATCCAACAAACAGGAGTTTGTGAACATGCTTTCCCAGAAACTGGTGTCTGCTGGCTGTCATGTTCTACAAGCAGAAGGTGATGCTGATGTTCTCATTGCCAAAACAGCAGTGGAGTATGCAAATGAATGTTCCAACACAGTTATAGGAGAAGACACCGACCTAATAACTCTTCTCATCTTCAGTACTAATCCAGACTCGGAGGCACTCTATCTTCAGTCTGACAAGAAGAAGGGAAAGAAGTTCCGAGTCTGGGACATTCACTGGTTCCAGAGGTCAGTAGGGCCAGAAGTGTGTACCCTACTGCCATTTGTACATGCCATTGCTGGTTGTGACACTACATCTCCTCTGGTATTGGTAAGGGCGTTCCACTTCGAAAGTTAAAGTCAGAACAGATATTTAGAAAGCAAGCTTGTGGATTTTCTGAAGTTGCAACCAAGGATGAGGTACAGAACGCAGGTGAAGAAGCACTTGTATGTTTCAGTATGGTGGGCAACCAAACGAAGGTCTTGACAAGCTGCGATACCACAAGTACTGTGATAAGGTGTCAACAAGTACTTCTCCAGTCCAGTTACACACTCTCCCACCCACTGCTGCAGCTGCTAGGTATCACAACATGAGAGTCTATTACCAGGTACAGGAATGGATAGGTCAGCCTGCACTATATCCGAACCAGTGGGGATGGAGTCTGGTAGAGGGTCGACTGAACCCCACAACAGATCTACCACCAGCACCACAGGCACTGCTGAAGGTTGTTCATTGCAACTGTCAAAGTGACTGCAGCTCACGAAGATGCACATGCAGGAAGATGGGAATGTTCTGCGGCCTGTGGTGAGTGTAGGGGTACCAGCTGCAACAATTCCTCTCCAGTGGACATGAACGAAGAAGATGATGTCAACTTATTTTATTAGACAGTGAACACATTATAACGGCAATAGACTTTCATATTTCTCACAATAAATGTATTCCTATTATATTACTTCAGCAATTTGTTTTCTATTGGCAAACTGGTCAAGCAACATTATGTCATGTTATGAATTTCTTACAGTGGAATTCTGATCTAGCATGGGGCGAGCCAGAGCTGTAGCGGGTCTATGATCTAGCATGGGGCTAGCCAGAGTTGTGGCATGTCTCTGATCTGAATATTTACACTTATATATGATATTTAAACCATATATAATTTTAAGACATTTAATGTATTCAAATCTCACTAAACTGTGTGAACATATATTTGATGATTTATTTATAGGAAAATTAAAAATGATACACTTTAGTACAACAGTAGGTGCAGTATATTTGGAAAAAGTTAAAAAATAAATACATGAACTATTAATTTATTTTTTAGACATATTTATAGACATATTTTTAGACATTAATTTATATTTTAGAAATTCTGTTGCAATTTTTTCTAGGTCTATACACAGAATGACCGGACTATAAGTTCACGGCAGTCTTGACTATATATTCTGTAGGTTATTCTGAAGTCACGGTGACCGAACACGGTCTGCAATCTGCACGCCTCGGCCGCGGGTTGAAGGCTTTGCCCGTTTTTAACACTACCGATCTCGGTAAACTTAGGCTCATCGATGCAGCAATGATTCCTGTAAGAGCATATATATTATTCGAAATTTTATTCTGTTATTAGAAATTACGTTCCGTTTTAATGTAACGGAGACCGAGAAGATTAAGTTTATAACGCGTCGATTTCCTAGGAGGTTTTTGTTTTAGAAGTAGGAATTAGCATGGAAGTAAGTCTATAATTGCTCTTTGAGGCAGTATTTGCTACTGCAAACGGGGTTAAACCTTATTACATATTAAACAATTTGCAAATGTCCCTAATGTGTTACATTAATGCATGCAGTGTCACCTCTTAGGTCTGGCCCATCAATCTAAGTGTCGTTGACACACTTGTTATTCTTGAGATCTTTGCCGGCCTCTGTGCCTCTCTAAACATTTTAACGCTCTAGGTTATCTTGTAAACATAAGTTGGGCCGACCAGTGTATCATTTCTTTTGTACTTTCACTCAGTAACATTTTACCCCCGAAAGGCTCACACGCCACTTCTGAATCAGCCAGCAGCATTAATTTGGAAGGTGTCTCTTTAATAAGTTCAGTAGTTAATATTGCTTATAAAATTGAAATCAAATTGGATCTCATTCAGAATTAAATATAACCGATTAAATGACGTAATTGTAAATCAAATCCAGTATAACTCCGGAATCCCCTTCACCAGCTCTCTTGCTACGCAATCGTTGCGCGTCAATGGGTGCCAGCTAGCCTACATTCGCGTCATCTGTGTTAAATTTAATTGTTTAAAGAGGTTAGCCTGGGAATGCGGCCGTTCAAGTGGAAATAGTGAATATATATGTTTGAATTGTTGAACCTTGTTAAAGACATAAGTTTAGCTTCTAGATTCATCTTCGTAACGCCCAGTACGTGTTCTCTCGTTCCAGTTTGCACCTCAGGAAGTGGCTGAATCTTCGCAATTTACGACACCGCTGAATTCCGGAAATAGTTATTTAGCTTTCAAATAGAATTTAGGTTTGATCTTTTATATTTGTGTCTATTTCCTAACAATATTCTACAATCTACAGGTAACGGAGATGAATTTGCTACATTTATTTACGGCCAATAACTAAGCGACGGCCGCGCCCTACGTGACTAGATTGCGAGACAACCCTGACAAGCAGCCAGACTGGCAGCGGTTATACAGACATAAATCAATTCAAGCAACGTCGACAGAACGGTCGAACACAGCAGCAGACGTATGGCCACGAGCTGGCACGAACGTCACTTAAGTAGAAGCCATCACAGGCGTTACGAAGTACGGCCGCTAACAATTCAACGGACATGCGCGACTCAAGACAGCTTTTTTAGAGTCCAGACAATAGCTACAGAACCACAACCGCGGTACGGCTACTTAGAACAAACATCATTACGGCAGAAGACTTTCGTGATCGATACGGTCATGGTGTAGCAACCGCGCTCCAGGATTGCACTACGGACCAACGTTTTCTGGTGAAGCAGGAAAGTTCGAACGAACAGCGGTTAGAGGCTTGTAATTTAGAAGTGATCGACTAATTTCTATCATGTTATGAATTTATTTACGTGTATTTGGCAGCAATGATTTCATCACCTTAGAATCTGCATTTATTTCTCCAGTTTAATTTGATATAAAGTGATTCATTCTGACCCTCGCGTACAGGATTAGCTGTGAGCCTGTGATCGATTCATATGAAAATTTTTCAATAAAAACGTGCCTCATTGACCGTCCTGAGCCAGATTCGCTACCGATAAGAACAAGTTTTCAATGCACTAGGGGTGTGAACTAATTTTTTAATACAAGAAATGTAAAAAGAAACTAAAACCGACCTCGTACAATGATACACACGGTTTATTCCCGTTTGGAATGATGTGAATTTTATTTTTCCTCTGCATAATTTTGAATATAAGCTGTGTATCATTCAAATTTTAGACTTTCGTGAACTGCATTTGGTCTCGTGGAACTCAGTCCTCAGTGACGATGTCCCTTTGAGCAAATAATAATAATTTTAAACTCCAACAGGAGTCGGCTAGGATCTATATCAGTATGCCCTAAATCAGTTTTCTTTGAAAGCTAACCCCCCTCCCCCCACTTCAATCACCCCTCCCCCTCCCCGAGGCTTCGTCAGGGAAGGGATGCAGAACAACAGTGGAGCACGCTTGCCCTGAATATAAAGCAGACTGCTCAGTATATTTCGCAATTCAGAATCACGCATATGAAATCACTCAATTCCAATTTTTATAGTGCTCGATTTATATTAATTTTATTATCGCTCAACAAAAGCAGTCTATTCACTAGAAAGAATGAATCGTGACTGGGAATTATTGCACAGTTCTTTCTTGCTAATTTTGGACGGCAAAACTTCATATTGCTTGGTGATTTATCTTAGCAATTCCAAATCGATCATCTGATATTTTTCTATTAAATATTCTTACAGTCATTAAGTTCTTTCCAACGCGAAATTTTTTGAAAGCCATTTATAAATTTGTATGCAGACAGCCATATCACGCGTCGATTTTTCCTTGCTGCTGATTCCACGACACGGTGGATGGAAGTCGAGTTTACATGCAGAACCAAAACAGAGCGTTACTTGTGGAAACTTGGTTGGAGATGAATAAGTTGGCTATGAACTCTGTATATTTTGAAATGTTATAACAAATAACCCCTCTCAATTAATATCCATTTCAAATTCTAAACAAATTTGACTGTGTGTAGGGAGTAAAATAATCGCGTTGCACAGTCAATACAACTATGGGATATGAAAGTGTTGAGTAATGTCCTCATGGTCTCGGTTCAGTGATGATATGGCTTGAAAACTGAAAATTCTGTTTCAAAATAGAAAGTTTTGGTTACTTTAATGAACTCTAGGACGTTGAAACAGACAAGACGTTTAAAGACATTAGAATTAACATGTAATTATTTGTAATATTTAAAAAAACGAAAGTTTTATGCGCTAAAGAAAACATTTCAAGATCCGCAAATTGATGAAGATTGGGAGTGTTAGTAATAGCGGCCCGAATTACTTGAATTCTGGTGCAATACTGTTACTGATTATGGGTAGGAATCCCATGGAAGAAATAGTTCGCTTCTACATGCTGTGGTGAGAACTACGATGTGATTTTCTTACTTACAGAAGTGCAGGAAGCCATACGTTTCTAATTCCTCCATTTTGGGATCACTCTTAGTTTCCTTAAGTTTATTTCAGAGATAAAAGCAAGATGTTCGCGCCTACTCAGGATAGGCGAAGGAGGACTCCGATGTCGTTTCTTGGCTCTGGCCTTTTATTGTGAAAAGCACTGAAGCAACCTTGGCTTCATTGCTTCTCTAAATGCTGATTAAATGGTCCTAGCTTCATTGAGGAGAATTGAGTAAATTTCTGAGCTGAACTTACTATCGTTTTCAGAGTCAACCCTGGACTTTCCCTCAATCGTCCGAAATTACAGCTTTTATTGGCAAAAGATTTTAAGGTGGCTTAGAGAATGGAACATCGCTGAAATACAATTCTGCAATTGTATGACAGTTAAGTATATATCCTGATAACATGAATATTCCATGATACTATCTTTGTTTCTAAAGATTACTAGCTTGAAATCTTATTAGGAGGAAGCATGCGTGGAATTTCAACTCCGACGACATCCCTAATATGTTAATTCTGACATACTTATAAGTTATAACAAGTGCAGGTTTGCACTATCTGAGAATTATCTACTCCTATGTATCGCTGCTTATTACGACCTCATGAGCCACATTACCAACATCCTGCGGTTTGTACGTTCAAGTTTTTTTTCTATTTCCAGTTGGGACGTGTCTGTCAGTCAGGGCAAGTGACGTACTATAATTAAAAGCTTTCAATCATTTTAGTGACAAAAATGTAGTCCGAATTATCTTGAATGATATACACTATTTTCACTCGCATGATGCTGTTTGCGTAAAACTACTTTGGATTAATTGTTGATCTCAAAGAAAGAAATTCTCACCAAATAATTAAACATTGTGACCATCGCATCCATTCCGTTACAGTCGCAGCAAAGGAGACAAAACCAAGCAAATGTTATATCCATCTTTTTCGAGGGCTCCTCTTCAGCGCAGTCAGCCGAACGCATTAAGCCTCAGGAAAGACGGCAACACGGCCGCTCGGCGCTCCTACAAGATGTGTTATTTCTTATACTTATCGAAAAGTAATTACGCATATTTCATTTGATCAAATTAGTAGTACTGCATACAATTTAGTTTAATTGTTAACATATGTTAGATGCATAAGTCTCCACTGTCTTCGATTATTGAATTGAACGAAATGAGTTTTCACTTAAAACTATCACATGATACTCAGATAAAAATGTAAACGATACCATATGATTAACATACATAAAAATTCAAAGCGCGCTCTTGCTTGTCCACCGCGGAAATTTTCTCCTATTCCCCAGAGCCATTGATTCACATGGGAAGGGGATATGTGTTACAGTTACAAGGCAAATGTTAACCTTGGAGTAAAACAACACCATTTCTGTAGAACGGAAAACCTTCAGATTCTTTGAAACGCAAATGTTAATATTGAATATTCAACAGGGGTACTGAAATATTTTTAAATGAAAATATCAGATCAATACTGTCAGACAATATTTTCCAATACTTTACTCGTAATTATTTTTATCGAATTGTTTTTAAATAAATCTGTTACTCAGAATCAAACAATTTCAAATGAGGTAAAAATGAAGTCTGTCACCGTGGCATCCCGGAAAAATGAATTCAACCAATGAACATCATAATATACAGTTTTATGAAGGTAATTTACTTTTACAGTGAACGTAAGGCAGTCCCCAAGTGTCGCCTGGGTAGTAACGGATGGTGGGTATGAGGTAAGGTGCGTCCGAGGCAGCTTTGAGATACGCGAAAACTGTGAGGTTGAGGTATGAACCAACACCACACAGCAGATGCCATATGTTGTGTAGCCCTGGCAGCCCAAGACTCAACCAAAAGTTGCACATCGCTCTGTCAGCCACCCAAAAGGTGATACCTAGGATATTCAAGACGAGGCTCAGTCTGACCAAGCTGAGAGAATATTTTCTCTTCACAACGAAACATTCGTTATATAGGAAATAGTAAACTGGAGCGCCCATAGTCATCATCCAGAAGGCGTTGGTGTAGGGAGCTACAAACCACATCAAAGTTAGAAATGTGGCCAAGAAAAGGGCTACAATATTGGCTCGAGAACCTCTGAATATCACAGGCCTATAGCAATCGGCTGTTAGTGAAGCATAAGCCACACACATTACCCAAATGATCCAAACTTCGTCCAGAAGCTGACCGAACAAAGAGAGCGTGCCATGAAAATACGCACTAGCGATGCCAATTAGGGCTGTTAAGTAAAGGATGACCTGAGGGCCATTTGATATGTGCTTGCGATAAGACCTCCAGAGTTGATTTTTGATGCAATATGCGGGGATGATGACAGTGAGGACATTCGAGAGCGAATTGGTGAACTCGGCGATGCTGCTGCTGACAGTGTAGTTCTCCTCACACCAATCCACGGGCGAGGATCCTGCCGCCAGCCATTTTTCGGTTATGGTTTGCTGTTGGGATAATGGAATTTTAATGTAACCATGTTTCATTTACTGGAATTTTATTGTAATCTTGTTTCATTTAATAATTTTACTCTGAAGAGTCTACTAACCGTATTAAAAAATAGGTCTCGGTATTACTAGAATACACGATGCGTAACTAGTTAACGGAAACAATATTCATCAATAAAACAATGATTGATTTCATTCACATTGCGATTTAATCCCATGTGCAAACGATCGCAAGGCCAGTTCCTCGTTAGAATCATCAGCTAATAATTTAATGACGATAGGTGTGAACGACGCTCTAGCAAGCTTCGTAGGGAATGACAAGAATTGGTAAAATTATTAATAAGAAAACTAATTTTAAATTTAATTTTGATGAAAGCTGACGACAAGGATTAAATAAACGCTTACCATATTCACTGCTGAAAATTCAGGGGGAATTAAAAAGCGCCTCGAAAAAAATTCCTGAAAATCGTTTCAAATTCCTTGCAAATCGACACGAATTTCACTCTACAGAATTAGGCTCATCAGTTAAATCGCTCAGAATTTTTTTATTACAGAAAACCAGTTTCATTATGCGTGGAAATTCGTGTTCGCGACACGTTGCCGAGTATCCATGATACTCGGCAACGAGAAAATGGGCTCTCTGTCACTCACTGCAGTGAGTACTGATATATTTTTTTAGGAAATTAGCAATCGATCGGAAATTAGCAATCCGTTTTTTCTAACTTTTGAATACCCTTCGCAAAATCAAAAGTGTAAAACTTGCCTTGCTACGTATGCTTAGTTCACCATTTGAAAATTAGTGTCGAATCTTATTTCATGCTACTATATATAAAGCTACCTGGTTCAAGTGGCCTGATGGACGAAAGAAACTTCTGGTCGCTTCCCTAAATCCATTCAATGAAAAAAAAGGAGCAATGTAAAACATCGTTGGGAGAAGGTAAATGTCTCCCTTCGTAAAACTGATGAATGATGTCACCGACTGACAGATCTACGGACAGACGGACGGACATGACGAGTACAATAGCCTTTTTTTCATAAATGAGAAAATGCGCAAAAAAGGCAGAAAACATGTATTCCAAAGAGTAACATTCAGTCTAGACGAATTAAAAATTTCAGCCTTCTTTTTACCTTGAAAACCATTGTGAAGTTGGGGCACGGTCACAAATTAACGCTGTGAATTTCCGTAATTTCCACTTCCTTCTTGGTTGCGTTCCAGATTAGTAGATATTTGCGAAGTTTTCCAGCAATCTATATTAATGAAATAAGTACGAGTATCTTAAAACGTTTCAGTCTACGACGAAAGTGTAAGCTCGATTCTGTCCACAAAAAGTAATTACACAGAGAAGTAGAGGATGACTCATGACCCATCCGCGCTAGAAATAAGCGCCCATTACGCACGAGAAATAAGGCGGAAATCAATGAGGGATAATTTGAGTTTGGCCAGACTCATTTTCTGGAATAAAAATCGAGAACAATACTATAGCGTATTTTTAACACCACATTTGTTAAAGAATACAGCAGCAATAATGGTGCACGTGTGCGAAGTTCCGAGATGCTCGATTTAGGTGATAAAACTGGTAGCAATCATCAAACCATTCTTTTCAAAATCTATTCTATCAACATCTATGAGCCTCCGGAACTTCCGTATCACCCGAAGTCCTCATTCACAACAGAATTTGAACAGAAGAAAGTAGTACTAGAATACCATGTAAGTGATATGCAAATTACTTCCTGTAATTTAAGTGATACGCCAGCTCACCAACTGACTACTTCGAGGGAGAAAAAAAAGACACAAGGACTTTTATCAAAGTTCAAGTAAGAACGCACTGTGCCAGGTCATAAAATAGAGTAATTGCTGGTTAGTTCTCCAAGAACCAATATTAATAAGACATGCAGGCTCCCGTTGTAATCGTCCCTAGGATCACAAATAAAAATTAACAACGACACGAGTCATACAATTCGAGGACACGGACGCAGGACCATAAAGAAGCTAACAGGAAAGAAGAACATAGTTATTAGTTCCGATGAAAACGAAGTAACGCAGGAGGATGTTAATCAATTTGTTCATCATGATCAACTTTATGCATATTTGGTTCACTTGATAGGAAGTTCGCTGTTCGGAAGTAAGAAACAAAAATGACAGGTAACATCTTTCCTAAAACTAATCCGTCCGAATTGGTTCACTGGTTCCGGAAAATAGGTTATTGTGACGAAAATAAGTTACTTACATGGCCATCAAGAATGACAGTTTTTGTTTGAATTAGAACGAATGTTAAAAAAATTGGAAATTAAAAAATGAAGAGAAAATTTTACAAGAAGTTCTCTCATGGCAGACAATAATTATCCTAATAGGTAGTGATAAACAAAAGATTAATTTTAAATGCATAATGAATTGGGTTCATAAATTCCACTGCTCACGGTCACACCATCACTCTAAGTTTCTTCTGCGCCACCCTGACAGTACGCAGTCCCAAGGTAGATTAGTTCTTTATCGAGCACAACATTTGCTCGTGAAATGCAGCACGAGAAAGTTCAAGGCACTACGACACAACAGTAGGTCCTACGTCAGTCGAGTATTTGGTAGTTGTAAAAGTTCGCAGCATCCACGAGACAAATAAATAATTACAATTCTATATTCCTGCTGTGTAAGTGTTAGCGATATACTGTGGCAATTGGTGGAGATTTCTTTTCACTCTGAGCCTTGGCGGTAACTTGCAAGATCACTAGCTGTGATTGTATCGCCGGTGCAGAAGATAACATCAGTAATTTTCAACATTTAATTAAAATATTTCAAGGAAAGAAACTCTACTTGTGATTGTTTTCGGGAAATTCATGGCACGAAACTGATAATGAGTTAGAAGATTTATTATTTTTTCGCCAACTGGCACGATTAAGCGTAGGACTTTAGGCTCACATGCTCTGAAATCGAGCACAACAAAGAATATTGTTTTAGTTCAGAAAACTATTTCACAACTTTTGGCTGTGTTATCGAAAAATTAAACTTCTGCAGTTCAAGACATGTAAAGTAAAGTCAATTCTTGTGCAACATGTAGCGTCGAGTTTACTTCGTAGTTAGCTAAAAAAAAGTTCTCACGGATTGATAAGAACAAAATTATTCAATGGTAAGCTAAACGGAAGGTTTAACTCATCGGAATTCATTTTGGGAAACATAATCAAGGGAATCATAATCAAGGGAATCATAGTTAAGGGAATCATAATCAAGGGAATCATAATCAAGGGAATCATAATCAAGGGAATCATAAAGGGAATCATAATCAAGGGAATCATAATCAAGGGAATCATAATCAAGGGAATCATAATCACGGGAACCATAATCATGGGAATCATAATCAAGTACGCGTTGAACTGTTCAACGTATACTCCCGTTCTGTTACTGACAAGAAATAACCCCGAGACCTTCGCACAAGACGACCGCGACGCGACTGCACTCCCCAGCACGTGCTCACGGGGCTCTGTATTTTCTGAAGGTCGCCAGGTATTTTCCTGGCATAGGCTGCCCAGCGCTCGCTCCTCTTCCTGGTTATAGTCCCCGAGTGATAGATGATGACGTTCATTGATTGATGAGTAGCTAGCTACATCTAGTAGCTACTTCAAACTATCGCCAGTCATGAAAAGATCCGGTCAAATGACACGAGTTTAGATCTATGAACAAGGCACGAAAAGGAAAAGAATCGGCGACAGGCCACATCAGGCCTACACTTCAGCGCCGACTTCACTATGTTATGTTATGATGTGACAGCAACGATGCGTCGTGATGATGTGACAGCAACGATGATGTGATGATGTGACAGCAACGATGCGTCGACAGCTGAGGGACCATTCGACTTCATCATAGGGAGCTTTCATGCATCCTAGTATATCAAGTAGCCAAGGCTAGAGATTAAAAGAAATCTTATCCCGCATATGCTCGGCTACCCTGTAAATAGTTGTTTTCTGTTAATTGAAAAGAGAAAGTTCGAAGTAAAAAAATTTTCTTCGTACCGTAACGTTAGATAAATAAACTAGAATAGGATTATGTGTTTTTTGTTGCTTGATCCCTGCAATGTATATTAAACGCGTATTCGTAATATCTATCGTATCGGGATATTTCATTGATCTGAAATTGTATATGTAGAGCTGGATTCCCGAGACAATGAATTGCAGAAGGAAATATAGAATTAAAAATTGTAAACTATAAATGGATAATATGTTTGACAAAAACATGTGAATTTTATTCGTGAATAAAAAGTAACCATTGCCTTGGAGATCAAACTAGAGTTGAATGATTGCAACTGGTTAATTGATTAGAATGACTAAGTTAGAAAATTCTTATCAACGAAAACTGAGTTTTCTTTCTAAATTTTTGCAGGGGGGACAGCGAAAATTCTCGATCGGGCGACTTCACCGGGCTCGAAATGGTGTTAGGCACTTCAAGTCTGAACATACATATATTTCATCCAAACTTGAACGCCTAGTCTGTTCTTGAACGCGTTCATACTCGGAGCGTCAACGATGTAATCGGGGAGGCTGTTCCACATGTCGGTGATTCGAAGCGAGAATGTCGCGTGGGTGTCGAAGAAATGTCGCGTGGATGAGTTCCAGCGCAGTTTTTTTACAACACTTCTCTTTAACTTCACTTCTTGTTTGTCTGCTACAAATCTTGTAATCGAATTTTAATATATTTCTACTTATCCTATCGATTTGAAATTTTGCACACTTGTGTAAAGTTGGAGACAATGCATGAATCAATTGTCAAAATAAATTATTTTAAAAATTAAAAAGATTTTTGTTTTCAATATTAAAAAATTGAAAAAAAAATTTTGTCAGCTACAAATCTTATAACTGATATTTGACACACTTTACCTGTGTAATTGATCTGAAATTTTGCACACTTGTGTGAAGTCAGAGGCAATGCATGAATCAATTGACAGAGTAAATAATTTTGAGAAAAAAAATTATATATTAAAAAAATTGTACATATTAAAAAAAATTGAAAAATTAATTTTTTATTATTCGAAAATTAGATTAGAAATTCATTGTACATCTGTAAGATTGGAGACACTGGATTTTTTGGAAGTGTTGTCTTTAAAAAGTAATTTTTAAACGTATATTATTTAGTTTATAGCTGCGGCCCTTGGTGTTGGTTTTTGTTTCAAATTCAAATACCAATCCTTCTTAGACCTTGTATAAACTATGAGTATACTTATATACTTCAATGAGGTCCCCACGCAGACATCGATAACTGAGGCGTGGAAGCTTCATATCTTTGATTTTTCATCATAGGACTTTCCCTTCAAGCCTGGAATTATCCTTGTTGCACGCCGCCGAACATTCTGTATTAAATTTGAGTCCTTTTCAAGTTTCGGTGACCACACAACGTTTCCAAACTCTAGATTATCAACAAACAACAGCTTCATCGCTTCTGCATCTAGGAACTCGTAAGAGCGTCTGTTCAGTCCAAGAAGTTTGTGGATTTATTTGCTTGCGTTTCAACATGCTTAGAAAATTTCGCTCCTTTTCAACATAAACTCCCAAATCTTTTTCCACACTAGACTTTTCAATCATTACTCACCCGTTGCAACCCTGTCTTCTCTACTGTAATCTTGCTGTTCATTGTTCTTCCCGAGGTGAAGTACTTTACACTTGTCAGCATTAAAACGCAGCTGTCACGTTTCAGCCCAATTATCTAAATTGTCTAGATCATCTTGCAATTGCACTTTATTTTACTCATCCTTAACTGTATTATAAATTTTTGTGTCGTCGGCATACATGGAGCACACGCTTGGCACTACTTCTGGCAGATCGTTTATAAAAAAATTAGATCAGTACTCGCTGCAGTGAGTGACAGAGAGCGCATTTCTCGTCCGTGTGTGAAGTCACGGACGGACGGACATGACGAGAACAACAGCGCCTATTTTTCAATAAATGAGAAAATGCGCTAACAACGAAGAAAATAGGCCAAGAACGCTTCCTTGTGGCACGCCACTGCGCACTGATGCCCAGTCTGACACGATCCCGTTTCCCTCCATTCCCAAAGACTTCACTTTACGTTACAACCGCTCATGCTGAAAACTGTCAAACGCTCCTTAAAGCGTATGAAAAATTATAAAATGCAAAGATGAATAGATGAAGGAATGGTCTATGTTGAATGAAGCTGGGCTCACAGCAGATACACAAAAATATCAATACTGTGGCAACAATTCATGCAAGGCTCATGAGAGCTGCGGTCATGGGCGTGTTGAAGGCTCATGAGAGCTGCGGTCATGGGCGTGTTGAAGGCTCATGAGAGCTGCGGTCATGGGCGTGTTGAAGGCTCATGAGAGCTGCGGTCATGGGCGTGTTGAAGGCTCATGAGAGCTGCGGTCATGGGCGTGTTGAAGGCTCATGAGAGNATGCACTCTACGAGACCCCATGCGTCTACATGCATTCTACGAGACCCCATGCGTCTACATGCATTCTACGAGACCCCATGCGTCTACATGCATTCTACGAGACCCCATGCGTCTACATGCATTCTACGAGAGCTGTATGTATGTATTTTCATACAGGCCTAAACTGAGCGGTCCTGCAGATGCTTAACGTGTGTGATCGCTGGAACCTGCCTCCGCGCAGCTGATGCAATTACCCTGGTGCCGAAGGTATAGAAAATAAATTCTAAAACACGTATGCTAAATAGGTACCAATAAACTAAGATAAATGTTGCATAAAGTGATAATAGTGAGTCAATAATCGGTCAATTTAATTTCACTGACGTCTGGGAAAATTTTGAAGACGAATTAACTGAAGAATTTTGCATTGAAATCAATACCTATATATAGCTAATACTTATCGGCATAATACATTATCTAGACCACATCCAAAATATTGAAAATGAACTGAAAATAGTTAAATTGGAATCTTGGTGATATAAATTGCAACAAAGAATATTAAAGAAAAAAAGGGCTTGCACATATAATATACTATATTTAGGAAAATTCATTTGTCTGGGAATAACTTCGAAAAACAAAAAATTGAATCAACCAAAAAAGGAGTAAAAAAATAAAGACAAAAAAATACGAATAATATCATAAAAAACAATACAAAATCTGTAGAACAATGAGTTCACCAAAATTTAGCTCTCAAAAAAAAAAAAAAAAAAAAATAGAATGGACGACGAGAAAACGGCGGAGATTTAAATTCGTACACTTTGCCAAGGAACTGCACGAGAAAGCGAGGAGAAAATACTTTCCGTGAGATGATGTCGAGGACGGAGCACAGTGCTTGTGTGGTTGTGCATGCTCGTTTCCATTGATGCATGCGGTCGACGGCAGCAATTGTCCTGTGAACGAAGAAAGCTCATGTCAAATCCAGTGAAAGCAAAATGATTTTAGGCCACTATGGGGGCTCGTATCAGGTTCATCGTCGGTAATTGAGTCAATAAAAAGGCAGAACAAGTCAGAGCCAAGTCATTTTAGTATGTGCATCCAAGCAGGTTAAACGTGTCCTGTCACATCGAGTCCTTCAAAAGCTAATTTAATATTCGTTAATCTCTTCTTGTTTAACTATTATCGAGAAAAAAAAAAACGTTTGCGTTTATATATATTTAATTGGTACGAAATTCATAAAATGCGATCGCTTCTCACTTTGAGTTGCTTACAGCTGCAATGTCGGTCGCTTATTTTGATCATTTCGAGTTGTTTGGCAGTTTGGTGTCTCTTACCAGGAGTGCTGACTGAAAGCTTCGTTCCTCAGCACGTATCAACGAACAGCTATGCGAATTTATCCTACAATGGCCCTGAATGGTTGCAAAATGAAACGTGGAGCGGCGGCGTTGCGAAATACAGGAAGCGAAGGTTCCTTACTTTCCCTACAGGTTCACTGCTCAATGTTAGTACTTGGATATCAATAAGATGAATCCCTACTACAGAACAAGTCATCATTGCATGTGATCATCAAAATCAATTGATGATCCGTGTCCCGGAGTGATTGCCATTACACCGATTTTATAGATTTTTCTTCAGTACATGAAATGTGTATAATTGCGTATTGTTATGCTAATACTTGCTCGATAAAATGTCATATATTGTTGCATTTTACAAATGAGACTTATGGGGCTCACTATACCTTTATAATTTGGTCAAAATGTTCGTGTTCATTGAAAAGTTAGCATTCGACTTTTGGAAACGAATAAACGTACGAATTATGTACCGCCTCACCAGCTTGGAGTGCTTCTAAAATGTTTTAATATCTGAATCCCTCAATAAACTAACATTAATTAATCCCTCAATTTTAGTATCTGAGTGGCTCCTGAATTGACTCAATTTACAATCGAGATTTTTCGTAACACAATAAAGTATGAAACTTATCATAAGATTATCGATCAAACTAAACAAAATTTAGTGCATTATTGAGTAGGATTTTGTAAATATATTTCCGTGATGAGGATTGATTTTAGAAAAAGTACAAAATATAGCTTCCAACTCTGATTTATTATTATAGTTAAGATCATCGAAGTATCATAAAATACCATTGCGGTTAGATTTATTTTTCGTTTCGAGGAACTATTCTTCAATACGATAATGTTTCATACGGAAACATTATTCTTCATGCGGGAACATTACTATTTCAACAAGAAATAGCTGCATTAATACCATTGCTGCTGAATATCCTCTATATATATACCGCGAAAGGTCAAGATTGTCTGCACGTCAGTTCGTGACATTCTCCTCTCTCTATTATGCGCAGGTCACTCTGCTGTTCGGCGTGCCCGTTCTTGGCATCGGAAGCTTCAGCGCGCTGGCCATCCAACACAAGACGGTGCTGCGGCTACCGAACGCCTCCACCAGCTTCAACTACGTTCTGGGCAGGAGCGCGACTGGCAGGGATGGCAGGATCGAGTTCTTTAGCAACTTCGAGACCTTCCTTGAAGGGTCAGTATTTGTATGTAGAGAAAATTACGCATAAAATTTGTACGTTTAGAAAATTATGTATAAAATTTGTACGTTTAGAAAATTATGTTTAAATTTTGTATGTTTCATTAAAGACCAGAGAATTTGTTTTATTCGCAATTTTATTATTTTATTTTTTTCCAATATATCGAACAATATTTTTAGTTTGAACTGGCAAATCGAAAATCAGGGTACCGATGGACATCTTTATTTAGTTAACGACGTTTCGAATGCTTCAATCAATCATTATCAAGTTGAAAGGCGCATTGAGTGACGAAATTTGGGTCGACGTAAGTACGAAATCATGTAAATAGGATACTAATAAAAAAACAGAATTGGTTAGAAGTAATGCCTAGTCACTAAAATATTAAGATGAACAAAAATCAAAACATTTGATTTTTGTTATTATATTATTTATAAGTACAAAATGTTTATTATTTTGTACTTATGTCGACCCAAATTTCGTCACTCAATGCCCCTTTAAAGGGAGCGTCTGCCCCAAAATCGAAAATTTTGACTTTTTCGGTTTTTATACTCATTTTAAAGCTTATATTCTGACGCATCTAACGGTACCAAAACCATCTCTGTACGTTGATTTATGCGTTCACGACATATCGCGAAAGGGTTAGGGGTGGCGGAGTTCTTCAATATTAAAGATAGGCCAAAATTACCTGTAGCACACTTATATAGCTAGTCTGAACACGCTGTGCTTCAGTTATCCGTCTGCAGTCCTATGGGATGGTTCTCGTGCCATCGTTCACACCATCCTTGACAGAAATTGAGCTCAAATATCGTCTAGTCTTGCAACCTTGCACCCTTGAATGTCTTTTTCGAGGCGCGCGCGACTTTGTCGGGCCCTACTGAAAAGTTAACTTGTTATCACTGCAAACCTATCTCCTCCCAGAGTTTTGAAGATACATCAATGAAACATATACCGTTCAATTTGCAAATAAAAGATCTACAAACTGGTGGTGGGCTTTTTCCAAGTTCGTTATAGTTCGGATTATATTTTGCAAAAAGGGGGGAGGGCGGAGGTAAAATTGAAAAATTTCGAAGAATTTTGGAAAAAATGCTCCCACACCCACAAAAATTAAAAAAAAACCCTACCACCAGTTTTTAGATATGGTCTTTACGCATCGAATGATATGTGTCTCGATGTTTAGCTTGAAAATCCTAGAAGGAGTTAGGATTTCTAGAGTACTCCCTTTTTGGCCGTTTTCTAAGAATTTCAAGTTTTCTTTCATTTTTTTCGGAAAATTCACATGAACAAAAAAAATTTCGTTTTACATACGTGTACCAAATTTTGAATCGATCCGTCTGTTGATATCCGAGATAATTTTTGGGGCAGACGCTCCCCTTAACTTGAAAATGAATGATTGAAACATTCGAAACGTCGTTAACGAAATAAAAATGGCCATCGGTACCCTGATTTTTGATTTGCCAGTTCAAACTAAAAATATTGTTCGAAATATTGAAAAAAACTTAAAATAAAATTACGAATAAAACAAATTTTCTCGTCTCCAATGAAACCTGTTTGAGAGAAGAAATTCTGCCAACCTATACTAAATTTGTATGTATAGAGAATTATGTATAAAATTTGTATGTATAGATAATTATGGGTAAAATTTGTATGTATAGAAAATTATTTATAAATTTTGCATATATAGAAATGTGTGAGAGACAATAACTTCGTACAGAACTACACAAAATGAAGGCTGTATCGAATCAAACATTGGTTTATAAGTTTAATTCTTACCTAAATTTTTAGGTCTAGGACCAAAACTTCAGGCAGGTTTTGTTCGCTTAACATTTTTTCAAGCTTCTCTTTTCATGTAGACGTTGTAAGTCTGGTTCGGTATCATTGCTGAGTCACTGCGCTAATAAGAGTACTATGCCAATGGGACATACTGCTGCTATATAGAATGCACTCTTGTGACGTGTTTTGTTGCCGATATAGTAATGCCATAACGACACACGTGGCGTGTTTCATATCTGATGAGATACACGGCACGCTATATTGGCGAGTTTCATTCATTTCAACTTTCAATACTGCTGTGTTGTTGCGTGCTCTTGATTGAGCTTTGTTACCACTCAAATTGACAGACATACTTAGTTTTGCATTTAGGAAAATTTTTGATTGAAATGGTTCCACTAAGAATAAAATTGATATAAATTTATGTGACAAACATCAAAATTTTGTTCCTCAGCTAAGTCATGCTGATGGTCCGCAGTGATTTGCTTAGTGTAACAGGTTTATCTTTGTGAACACGTGTCGTTGATGTGTCAGGTTTGGTCTGAACGGTCAAGCCTGCGCCCTGCGCGCCATCTGTGAAATTGCGGAGATGCCCTTCGACCACGGCCTGGTGGGGGAGGTCATCAACCTGATATTCTCGTGAGTGTTTCCTGTTATCAAAGAGTTTCTTATTCAATTTATTCTATAGGATCGTTTTAAAGGCATGAACATCATACTTTACTTTATAAAATGCTGGCACTAACTGTATGATTTTCAATGATCTATACAAGTAGCAACCGTGAGTACTTTATTTCATTGAATGAAAGCGATTGACTACATGTCTAATTTTTAAATAAATAATTTGCGTCACAGACAATAAAGACGATGCACAGAGCTTCTTCCAATACAAAGTCTTAAAGAAGAATTACGGTGATAATTTTATCCAATTTAGCCCTATTTACTACAACATTTCGCTTTAACTTCACTTCTTGTTTGTCTGTCTGCTACAAATCTTATAATCGAAATTTAACACACTTCCACTTATCCTATCGATCGGAAATTTTGCACACTTGCGTAAAGTTGGAGACAATGCTTGAATCAAATAAAAAAATAGATGATTTCAAAAATTAAAATTTTTTCAATATTAAGAAATTTGAAAAAATAATTTTGTCTGCTACAAATCTTATAATCGATATTTAACACATGTCTAGCTGTCCAATCTATATGAAATTTTGCAGACTTGTGTGAAGTCGGAGGCAATGCATGAATCAATTGATAGAGTAAATAACTTTAAAAAATTATATATTAAAAAAATTGCAAAATAAAATTTTTTAATATTTGAAAATAAAATGAGATTCATTGTATATCTGTAACATTGGAGACACTGGATTCTTTAGAAGTGTTGTCTTTAAAAAGTAATTTTTAAACGTATATTATTCTTTATTAGTTCATTCGTTTCGACGAAATGTGAATGAATTGTATTGAATGACAATTTATTGGGAATGATTTGTAATTATAACTTGTGTACAAACCAGTAATAATGTCTCCATCAAAATGAAATGTCCGCCAAATCTCCCTCAGAATCATGACGTTCTCGGAGGCGAGTTCAGAGCAGGACGAGTACAGCAGAGCCGAGTACAGCGGCCGCTACCACGGCGACTGCTCGGCGCTCTATCCCTCCTGCGGCGCGTCAGTGGCCGACGCTCTCTCCGCAGTTATTTAGGATAGCAAACTTTATATATGATAAACTCGTTCAAATTTATTTATTTGGTTGTTATGGATGCAGTTGGACATGTTATGGACACTATCATTAAGTACATTATAGCCTCGTAATAAGAGGTTAAAGTAGCAGTGCACATATATAGTAGCTGACTTTTAAATTGTCTGAAATTAAATTTCATCGTATTTAATGATCTTTGTTGGTCACTGACCCAAAAATATGTTAAGTTCGGAATTTCCTGTTGTTATCCTTTATAAAATTTAAATCGATGAATTTTCTGGTCATTAACCGCCCGAGTTTCAATTTAATGTTATGTGAGCGTTTGTGTGTCACCTCCATCGATAAAACATTGAAATATAAAGAGTATTTCTTTGCTACTCTGAGGAATAATTAATAATCGCCATTTTTCTGCGCTCTCACGTTGAAATAATGTCTATGCCACCACGAGGCATTGCAGCACGAGGGTCTGAATAGAAAATTTCAATTTAATACCAGTCTTACAAATAGTACGAAATTGAAAGTTTGTTTTTATGAGCTTTCCGCGAGCTCAATGTCGCATAAGTTGCGTGCGTTCGTCACTTCTAGCCGTCTAGCTTTCAAGAACTCCAGATAGGTCGTTAACGCTGACAAATGTAAAGTAATCCACCTTGGCAAGAATAATGAATATCAAGATTGCAGTATGAGACGATACGGTTGCAACGACAGAGTGATATGATGTCAAAATCGACAATGGAAAAAGATTTAGGAGTTAATATTGACAATAAGTTGAAAATTTCTAAGCATATTGAAGGTCAAGTTAAGAAAGCCAATAAACAACTTGGACTGATCACAAGCTTTTTCGAGTTCCTAGATGCAGAAGCGATGAAGCAATTGTTTGTTGCTGTCGTGTGGTCACCGAAACTTGAAAAGGACAAAAATTTAATAGAGAGTGTTCAAAGATGTGCAACAAGGATAATTCCGGGCTTGAAAGGCAAGTCCTATGAGGAAAGATTAAAGATTATGAAGCTTCCAAGCCTCAGTTATCGACGTCTGCGTAGGGAACTCATTGAAGCATACAAGTATACTCATGGCTTATACAAGGTCCCAGAAGGATTACTAGAATTTGAATCAAGAACCAACACCAGGGGTCACGGCTATAAACTAAAATAAAACGGCTTTGTAACACATCTATGCGACAACATTTTATCTCGCTTCGAGTCACCGACATGTGGAACAGCCTCCCTGATAGCATCGTTGACGCTCCGAGTATATGAACGCCTTCAAGAACAGACTAGACGAAGCTCTTATTAAACTCACCGTGCCCGATATAATAATACCATTAGAGTTACTGTGTGTTTCTATTGTCGTGCCTCAGTCCTCCTTAATTGGAACACTTAGAACAACCCTGACTCTCAGAAGAATTATTATTAAGTAACCTCAGTAACTAACCCATCAGATGTCGATAGAAACCGGCATCTGACACATGAATAAGGAATAGTTTCAACTTAAAACGATGCATGCATCACGGTAATCTCCGCGTGAGGAATAATGTTCTGGCACGTGTGATAAATGAAGGGAAAAGAATCTAATACAATGACAATAAAGTTAATACAGCCATTTTTAGCATTTATTGAAATTTCTTGCGATATGTCTTCCTTCTTAGGGAGGAGTTGAAGTTTTGGGTCTGCTGAGCAGCTCAACAAATTCCGAGTGGTTTGCAGATGAAACGAGGTCAAGAGCTGGAAACAGAATTAGACTTGTAACAGGTACATAGTAAATACAAAGATGTATAAGATCAATCGTCATGTATTCCTTCATCGACCCAGGCCATGATCTGATTAGGTCTTTGACTGGAGTGTGAAAAAAACATTAATCATAGCATAAAAAACATTAAAAAGTGATATCTCATATTTATGGATACAAGCTCTTGGTTTAAATGTCCAATTTCACTGTTGGAACTGCGATCAAATCTAACTCTCAAATTATATCAAATCCTGAGGCTGAATCAAATTCAGAGTTGAGCGCTATCATTAAAAAACCCATCATATCATGACATGTAACCCTGAAAGAACTTGCAAAGCTTTGAGACGGGGGGGATCAAATAAAGGATTTAGTAAAAATAATGCCTAGGACCTAGGATGACGAACAAAAAAGTGTTCAACACTTAAATTTCCAGACAATATAGGTGCTAGTCTAGAATATGTATTTTGATGCACACTATTGCGTGAACCTCAACAAACAAAAAGGCATTTAGTTTGTAATTAGTCCGGAATTACTTCGTTTGGTGGAATTACTTTGTCACTGTTTTTCGTAAATCTAGAGTTATTTTATCCAACATTAAAGCTGTGAGAAGAAAAACAATATGAATCCTTATCGTACTACTGTGGGACTCAGACAATACGACTCAATCCTAGAATGGCGACCGAGTAACGAACACCCTCAGGCGGAAGAGCGCGGAACAGTCTACCATATCGATGATCAAGGCAAACATGAACACAACGAAGGTGAAGTACGTCGCTGAAACTAATGACGAATGAAACAGACACGGTAATAAATCGTAACCATTAATTCAGTATTTGAAAGAATTTTTCCGTTAGTGGATCTTTCTCCTCACAACTTTGACTAGGGAAATGAAAGAAAAAAATATTACTATGTAGTAATGGATACTCAATATTATTGGATATTCAATAGTACTAAGAGAGAGTGAGTTCACCCTGGAGACCTTCAAGAGACGACAGGACGTGTTCCTGGGCACGGTCCCTGATCGTCCGCCCCTGGGCCTATACTTTCAAAAAAGTTAAGAGATCGTAAGTTCATTAGCCAATCATTGACGGCCTTTCAAGCAAAATCCACTAATCATAAACAAGGAAATAGAGCGTAAGTGCTTACGTTCACTTAGCGAGTTTTGAAAGTATAGGCCCTGGACCACTATATACCAGCGGCAAGAAGCAAGCAACAGCATCGTGCATCAGGTGGCCCAAATGAGGGCGGATGAAAGATAATCAGAGGCAGCGATCCATCGTGGCCTGGGACTGCAACGTCCGAAACGTTTACTAAGATTACTAAGTATTGGTCACTCAATAGTATTGGTTACTCAATAGTATTGATTACTCAATAGTTTTGGCTAGTTGTAGTTGTTTTTTTATGAAAGTGAAATATTAATAAAAAACTATTTTATCAATTAAAATCTAAAAATTCAGTGAAATAATGCAGTGGTGAGGTCAGCATCTGAGCGGCCGTTGCGGTCTAGCGTGACGGCGGGACAGCCTGCACAGGCTGTCGGGGAGTCTCAGTTTTGGAGTTGCGCGTTCCGTAGGCCGGACGAATTGCATTCTCTTGTGGTAGCGGGCGCCGCTGGTAACTCTTGTATTGGTGCCCGACTGTCCCGTGTTTAGGATGCTGTTCATCCTTCCTCATTCGGTTGCGAACGTTGTTCTCTCCCAGCCAGCTTTAGAAGGTCTGTCAATTAAGAATCAAAACTTAAACTTTGTTGGTGATGTAGCTTGGAAAATTTGTGATGAGTCTGCAGAGGTGGGCAGTAGCGCGCTACATGTAGCGGTAGCGCCCGCTACATATTTAAGTAGCGACACGAGGTTTTGCCGCTACAGCGCTACCGCTACATTTATAAATAAAGCCTTTAGAAGTTTAGATTTTACTTAATAATATTAAATATTATTAAAAAACCAGCATGATACATGCATAATATAAATTACAGAATAAAACTGTACGAAAGATTTCGGTGTAATGTTGTCAACCTCAGCCTGTTACTAGTGTCAATATGCTATAGTTGTTACTTGTTAAGTTGTGACCAGTTACCTCTTACAGGTATTTTTTATGTTTCAGTTTGCTTCCAGTTATTTTTACATAGTTATTTTTATGTTTCACCTTCCCTACATGTGTGTCTACTTTAATCTACCAATTTCAAAAATAATCCACATATATATACAAATAAAAGACTGATTTTTCATATGTATATGTGGATAATTTTTGAGATAGGTATAGATTAAAGTAGACATCCATGTAGGGAAGGTAAAACATAAAAATATCTAACTTTTATTTACTGTATCTAACCCATACTAGTTCGGTTAGGTTAATTGCAATAAAGTTGCACTGATATGTTTTGAAAATTTTTTATTATTAAATGTTTATGAGTAAATCCCAATAGCAGAACAATAAATATTTAGAGATTTCCAATAATTTTGGCCATTGTAGCGACTAATGTAGCGGCGCTACATTTTACTGTAGCGGTAGCGCTCGCTACAATCTAGTGGGTGTAGCGGTAGCGGTAGCGCCCGCTACATTTAGAGCATTTAGCGGTAGCGCCGCTACATTTCACAGTAGCGCTGCCCAGCT
Organism: Hyalella azteca; assembly: GCF_000764305.2. Taxonomy (NCBI): domain Eukaryota; kingdom Metazoa; phylum Arthropoda; class Malacostraca; order Amphipoda; family Hyalellidae; genus Hyalella; species Hyalella azteca. The sequence continues at coordinate 915,187 of NW_025940147.1, forward strand.
CTGTGAGTCTGTACGTGATACCCTAGTAAAGTCTGTCAGCAACACAACTCTTCCATTTTAGTTGTTGAGATTATAGAAGCGTTTCGAAGAATTTACGCGAGGTACTGTTTTTACTTTTAAAACATCTTAGATTATTGATTGTAGCTAAATTAATAAGCGACCACTTACCGGTCACGGACTTGATACAACTTTGCTATTAAGAGTGTGAATACTGTCTATAATTACCCTATATCTTCCCAACCTTATGAAGGTATGACTTAGCAACTTTCTAATGGTGTAATTTCCACTCATTGGATGCGTCTTGTTACGAGAACAAAAGAACAAAAAGCATTTGCACCTCAGAAGGCTTCATTGTTGCGCGTTTCCTGCATCCCTAAGGCGGAGTTCAATTCGTTAGCAGGTTAGTTTTCCATCCCGCAGCTCGTCGAGCCAACCACGCCAGCGACCTCTTCTAGTCTAAATTTGTGTTCAGCCATCTCACCTGCATTTATGCGCCTCGCTAGGATGAATTCAGCGGTTCATTCTTGCCAATTTCACCGCGTTACCTATTAGGGCCAGACTCAGCTTTGCTACTCATAATGGAATGCTTATGTGACGTGGTCAATGCTAAGTTTCCTGATGTAATTTGAGATTTTTTAAATTTTTTCTCCAGTATATTTATTTGTTTTCGTTATACATTATTATTTATGTTTATTACCCAGAGGAATGAATGATTCATACAAGGTCAGCATCAGGTGTACCATGTTGTTATTTCATTCCATAGAAACTTTATTATTCACATTATTAATTAAATCACATTCATTGGGTCAGTTTCGTATATGCACTTGGATTCGTATCAGTAATTGACACGTGAATGGTAATTGGCACGCACGACATCACGTTCTCTGTTGAAAACTGAGTTGGCTTCATTAGCTACATGAATTCAAGGCAACGAATAATGTTGACTGGATACAGTGGCTTATCATTGTTAGCGCAAATGTAATTAACGAACGCCTGTGCATGGGTAGGATCTTTATGTCTAACCCCATGCTTTATAAGTTAGTTGGGAACGCAGCCGTGCACCAACAATTTTGTGCACCAATAAGCCCTGAATCGACTGCCTTGGATCTCTCCGGACATCTACTAATCAGCCGTGAACCACTCGGTTTTATCCTCCTCCGGCCTTGCACAGAACCTGCCTTGCACCACCAGGCCGCGGATCGAACATGACTTCCGTGCAGCGTTAATTACGTAATTTTACGTTCACCGCATCTGAGGTTAGGTTTCAGATGGCATAGTTCTGTTCCGAAATGTATCGTCCTTCGAAGAGTGGCCGTTCGACCGAGGGCTGGTTCGACGCACGGCCTAGATATGATTATCCATAAGTTTTGAAGGCTACGTTCCGGAAGGCAGGAATCATGATGGTCCATTACATCCAGGGCAGTGGTGGTCTTCGGCAGGCTATCCAGTTAGTTGCTGCCTGCAGCATGGAACTCACTCAGAAAAACTTTCACACGAAAGAAACGTAAGTAATTTTTAAGCAAGTGCTCTCATTAAATCCTTTGTATTCAGCGCCATTAGAGTAAAATCGTACGTAAAGTTGGAGACAATGCATGAATCAAATGTCAAAATGATTGATTTTAAAAATTATTTTTATTTAATATTAAAAAAAATGAAAAAATAATTTTGTCAGCTACAAATCGTATAACTGATATTTGACACACTTTTACCTAATTGATTTGAAATTTTGCACACTTGTGTGAAGTCAGAGGCAATGCCTGAATCAATTAATAGAATAAATAATTTTGAAAAAAAATATATATTTTAAAAAATGTAGGTATATATTAAAAAAATTGAAAAATTAATTTTTTAATAAATCGAAAATTAAATGAGAAATTCATTGTACATCTGTAAGATTGGAGACACCGGATTCTTTGGAAGTGTTGTCTTTAAAAAGTAATTTTTAAACGTATATTATTACAACACTTCTCTTTAACTACACTTCTTGTCTGTTTGTTTGTTTGTCTGTCTGCTACAAGTCTTGTAATCGATTTTTAACACACTTCTACCTCTCCAATCCATCTAAAATTTAGCACACTTGCGTAAAGTCGGAGACAATGCATGAATCAATTGACAGAATTTATAATTTTAAAATTAATTTTTTTTGTAATTTGATAAATTGAAAAAATAATTTTTTCTTCTACAAATCTTATAATCGATATTCAGCACACTTCTTCCTGTCCAATCGATCTGAAATTTTGCATACTTGTGCAAAGTTGAAGATAAGGCATGAACCAATTGACAGAATAAATAATTTTAATTTTTTTTTCATATATTATTATTAAAAGAAATTAAAAATTAATTTTTATTAATATATGGAAATAAAATTAGAAATTCATTGTAGATGTGTAACATAGGAGACACTGTATTCTTTAGAAGTGTTGTCTTTAAAAAGTAATTTTTAAACGCATATTATACTACTCAGTTCAAAAGTACTAATATGTTAAAAATTCTATAAATCAACTATTTATTAAAGTGGGTCTGCTTGGAATTTGAAGTATGTACATCCTTGAAACTTTTTGGTTTTATTTTGCGACAATAACATCATTTTATAATGAATTCATACTACGTAAACTATGAAAACTCTAATATTGACATGCACAAAATTTATCTGTAAAAAAATAAGCTGTAAAGGATATAACGCATCCGTATTCAGGATACTCTAGGTTTGACCGCGTATATAAGTCCGCATCGAAGTGGATTTATAGATCAACTCGCTGCCTTTTCGAAACGTCCCAATAAAGTCTAGCGATACTTCAAGCCCGGGAACTGCGAAGATCAGGTTTTGGAGGAACAAACCTTAGATTTACTGGCAGAATATGAAGTACTGATCCAGCAACGTGCTACATTAATTCAATACTTGGATTAAATCAACAACAAGGCGCATTTTATTCGTGTTCGTTATCAGCAGTTCCTAGAGAAGTGCAGAAAACTTGCTAAAATCTACGATGACCTTCGGACGGAGAGATTTTAGGGTGATGTCGATGATTTAGGTGATAAAACGTTGCAAGTTTTATAGTAACCTGGAAAATTCGGACACCGACATATTTAATATATTATAGAGGAAAGAGAAAATCAGGAAGCTCGAATAAATATAAGAGAACGGCAGATCGGTCGTGCTAAAGACGATTAACGCGAATAAAAGATAAAGGCTTCGCGTCTCCACGAAAGCCTAAATCTACTTAAACATGAAGTAAATACTGCGAAATTTTAAGCAAGGGTTTTGACGGAACAGATCACATAAATCAGTGGTTCCCAAACTTTTTCAGGCTGGCGCCCCCTTTGGCTCCCTAGTGAATTTCTAGCGCCCCCCACAGACACATACAAAATCATGCGCCTCTTGTAAAAAATTTAGTTCGCTGCAATTTTAAAAGATAAAGGTTAAACACAAATGTGTATTTCACAAATAGGACCCCTTTTAGTGAACCAATGTGTTTTTCAGCTGTTTTAACTGTTTCAGCACTAGAAACCTAGGACTTCTTGGTCAAATTTACGGCCGGACTCGTGGTCGGTCTCACGACCAAACTCCAAATTCAGTTATCAGGAAATATTACCCAAACCAATGAACGCAGCTCAATAAAACTTGGAACATGTATTCATCAGAACTTAACGGTCACGTTTAGCTTGCGAAAATTTCTTTAAATATCACCTTCATGCGTGAGTTATATTGCGATACAGGCCGAAATTCGCAGTGATCAAAGAATTTCTTCCAAACTACCGAACAGATTTGAACGAAATTTTCAATATACATTCCTAACTACCAAACGGTGTTTTGTAGATTGTAAAAAAATTTTATTTTACCGTCGTTTGCGAGATTTTTTTCATTTTACCTTCATTCTTGGTTTCACACTTCCTTATTCGCTTTCGTTCGCAAGTTATATAGATAAAAGAGAAACGATCGGCTTTTCTACCGGCTGGTTTAACCAAGAGCCGTTTACGTATGGCCGTATAACTCACAAACGAAGGCAAAACGAAAAAATTGTAACGAGCTAAACATCACCGATGCTGAGGTTGGGTATTAAAATACTAAATTTCGTTCAAATCGGTTCAGTAGTTTGCAAGAAATTTCTTGATTACTGCGAATTTAAGTACGTATTGCTGTTTAAAACACGAATGAAACTCGAGAACGAAGGCACAATCGAAAAAAATTTTCACGAGCTAAATATCACCGTTCGGTAGTTAGGACTGTAAATTCAAAATTTCGTCCGAATCTGTTCAGTAATTTGGAAGAAATTCCTTGATCACTGTGAATTCGGCCCGTATTGCCATATAAGTATGGCCCGTATTGCCACTGCTTTACATTACCGTTAGGTCCTAATGAATACGTGTACCAAGTTTCATCGCGTTAAGTTTATTAGTTTGAGAGGTATTCCTTGATCACTGAATTTGGAAATTGGCCGTGAGACCGGCCGCGAGTCAGGCCGTTAATTTGTCGGAGACGTAAACCTTGGAGAGGTTAAAAAAATATAACTCGGTACTCACTGCAGTGAGTGACAGAGAGCGCATTTTCTCGTCGACGACAACGTGAAGTCACGGACTGACAGACAGGCGGACGGACGGACGGACATGGCGAGCACAATAATGCATTTTTCCATAAATGAGAAAATGCGCTAAAAACAGATATGGGTGAAAAAAACCATCGCTGGGAGTCATGTGCTGCACGTGTTGAGTACGAATCGTCAAAAAACGTTCGAACATCTGATTTCGACTTCGGATTGTCGCCCCCCTATCGCCCCCCAAACGCCCTCTTCTTCCTTATCGCCCCCCAAAAACTTTCCATCGCCCCTAAGGGGGCGATATCGCCCACTTTGGGAACCACTGACATTAATTAAGCGGGAGCTAACAACTGATGTCCACCAACGATCCCTTGCATGCCTCTGTAGGCATGGTCGCACCAGACGGTCCAGGCAATGCCGGTTTTGAACATGAACATCAGATGAAGCTGAATAAGTAATTAAAAATACATTTGAAAAATGCAGAGGGTGAAAAGCAGAAAGCTTTCTAAATTTTTGAGCAGAGTGAGCGCAAGGTGCTGGAAGCGAGGCAGCAAATGCTGGCTTGGGAGCACGAAGGCTCGTGCAAGGACACAGAAGCGCAAGATGCATCTGAAAAATTGAAGTTGACAGAAAATCTGAAAGCGGCCGAAGAGGAAAAGTTTCGTGCTTTCGTCGTTCTATTTGAGTGCGAACACAAATTAGAAAAAGCTCAGTAGCAGGCCATGGCATGCAAAATGTCATTTATGGACGGTCAGCCTTAAACATCTTAAGAAGCAAATAAAATCTCAGCGCGTTACAACACAGTTGAAAGCCTGGGACTTGACTGCATCGGAAAGATCAAGTAAAGAGTTTCGGAAATTACGCGATACCGATGAGCAAATGTACAGACAAGCTGAAGAGCTCGGTTGGGAGAAGATGATTGAATCGTTGACTCTATAGACTAACAAAATCGTTGCAAATTTTTGGCATGCTTAAATTCTCAAGCCACATGCGTGTTGATTAGGATTGATAAACATTGTAATGTTGAGATCCGTACTACTTGCGCGTTGTATTTATGATATTTGTTGAATTGTACATTCAGCATGAACTTTGATTTTTAGTTATATTTTTCATTATGGGAAGGACAAAGCCAATTTTCACTGGGGGCTATCATTTCTATGTGAATTTAGTTTGAAACGTGCGAGGCAGGCGGGAAAAGCATGTGAAAATTGCATTATTTAGGACTTACGATAAAATTTTTTTTTAATAGATTTCCTCACTGGAAACCGCTTACATGACCAGTATAATATACGTTGTTTAATTTGACGGATTTATGATAGAAAACTTGTGGATAAGTAAAGTTTCGACGCATATTATTTGGTCATTTCTGTCTTATGCATGAGAGTTCAGTTAACGACACAACCTGATCTCGATCATGCTTGTCCCGTGGCCGCAAGGAGCTGAGGCAGCGGCAGCAAGACCATAGCGGCTGTCCTGTTGTTGAATAAAAATAATGTAGAGTAAAAGCCGCTGGTATGAATGACGCCAGACTTGGATGTTAATAGACTAGTAACAGGTAAAAATATGCATGTTTGTCGCGTGCAGGACCATGGTGACTGAAATTAGCTTTACCACCGCAATGAGCAGCCAGCTTCTCTCGATACAAACAATAGTTCACGCTAATCAATTAAATGCATATGTCCCTTCTCTCCATTGGATGATTGGGAGTTATGGAAATTTGCTTTTCCAAATCAATTTATGGTTGAGACATGCGGTCGCCATAGAGACTACAATATAAATAGATAAAGTAAATCCGCTTGTACGCTAATTTCATGAACTCGTATTCCATTTGAATTTATTACGTCGATTAAATCGATAAATATATTATAAACTATAATCAAGATTATTATACTAGGCTGAACTTACAGGCCTTTCATGATGTGAATAGAAGGTTGAATTTCCTAATTATTTGGGATTAGTAAGGCATTTATTTTTCTTTCAATCGAAGGATCAACTTATTATAAAAAGTGCTGGACACTTCTTAGGAAAGAATTTGTTATCGTACGGAATTATTGTCAGAAGATTTGTCCGAGTCAATCAAGCTTACTTCCAGAAAGTACATAAAATCAAGATGTCATCAAGGCATGAATTTGAAATTCTCACGGACATTAGTAGAAAAAATCAGCACCTTAGAAACTGCTCAGAAATAGATGGCCGAAAGAGAAAACACTTAGAATAATATCACGAATAGCTCTAGCTAAAATTGCTGCCCCTGTAAACCTTACAGACTAAATTAATCTGCTACTTTTCACGCATAACCCCAGAGCAATGAACGACTAACCTTGCCTGCCGCAGATGAACAATTTTGTGAGCTTAAATGTTTAAGCTTCGACCTGCGATCGAGTGATTCAAGAGCCAATCTTTTCTATTCTCTTGGTAGCAAAAAGTTTTCTTCGAGTGGGAAAACCGTGCACAGAATTTGTATCAAGTTTGTCAACAATATCAAGGCAAAAGACTAGAATATATAGTTCAACCATGGTTGAATTAGTTCACCCATTAGCAATACGACCTTTCTCATTAGCACATCGTTTCAACTTATTAGAATCGTTGTAACTTGATAATTGAATCATAACCTTCAACTGATATATTGCATAAGGTAATCGTTGATATGGTTGAAGAATATACTAGTCCAACCATGAGTTCAACCATGGCATTGCTGTTGTTATTCTCGGTATTCCCTCAAACGCGGACGGCTTCCCAGTCAGAAATCGCCGCAGTCTGGAAGCCAGCCACGGGTGAACTTGCCTGCGCCAACGCTCGCCCCAGCGCAACGCCAGGGTGGTCAACAGCGCAGGAATGTCCACAGCAGCGCAATATTGTGGCAGCGCTTCTCGGCCTGGAAAGGGCCTGCTGCCGCAGTCAGTCTGTCCTACCGCGAGCGACCAGGCCGGCAGGTACTGCCAGCTTCCGCGCTATCGCGAAGGTGGTTGCCGCGATTGGCGGGACCGTTGCGCAAAATTCCCGCAGGCCAGAGGCTGTCTCTTATACACATCTAGATGTGTATAAGAGACAGGCGCTGTTCGTGGCAGATGAGGCCATATCATCGCTAGACTGCTTGGGCGCGAGGTGAAGTCGGCAACAACGGCCTAGATTTGCGCGTTTGCGAACGTCTCTGCGGCGAACGGCCGCAATGACTGCGAGAATTTCGAACTGGGTTGGGTTTCAAACGTACAGACCGGCGTACACCTCTTCACAGTCGTCACTCGTCAGTTCACTTAGTTGTCTGCCTCAGCGATCGTTCATGGTGATAAGACTTGTTGTACCAAAGTGTTGAAAAGTCCAAATCCTGAAAATCAAAGTGCATTAAACCAGAATCAATTCAAATCTCTTCTGATTTTTGTTTGAAAATTCACAGAATCTGGTGTGAAAACAAGAAATATGGCGGAGTCATCATCTGGAAGACCAGAAGATCTTTTCAGTGAAACCATGACCGATCTAACTGGCTTTGATGGCTTCCCTTCAGGCTTCAGACTCGCCAGTGATTGGCCGGCCGGCAAGAAGCAAAAAGCCAAGACTTCAAGCCAAACCTACCCACCCGACCAAAAATTCTTCAACCAACAGCCCTCAGTCAACAGTTCAAGCAGACAAGACCACGAATGCTACATGCCTACTGATGAGAGAAGATAAAAAATATAACTCAGTACTCACTGCAGTGAGTGACAGAGAGCGCATTTTCTCGTCAACGAAAACTTGAGGTCACGAACGGACGGACAGACGGACAGACAGACTGACAGACGGACAGGGCGAGTACAGTAGTGCATTTTTTCCATAAATGAGAAAATGCGCTAAAAATCCCTACCCTTCAACTTTTTTGCCCAAATCTACAAGAACTGGCCAGCGCTGCAGCTTATTGAACCAGACAGCCTTCAGCGCAATGCCAAAGGCGCCTTAATCGCTGGTAAAGTACCTGCCGCTAATGTAAACCGCTTTACCAATTCAGAGCACACCCATGAGACAATGGCATAAAATACATTATCCGCATTCCCAAAACCCCACCCCTATACCAGGGAGAAGTGGTATTTGACCTGACTGATATGGAATACAAGTCCATACTAAGCTACTCAGCAGAAGACCTGATTGCCCAGCTCACGTTGCCTTCCAATCAAAACTCAAAATAATATCCATAAAGAAGCTGTATCCAAGTCATGTTGTAGCAGACCCTAACAATAGCCAGTTTCTTTCAATGCGCATTGCAATTGAATGCTCCTCAGCTGTACCAGATAAGGTATTTTTTCACAATGTAGCCCTCAACGTAGTTGAACGTACGCTCCTACCTTGCACCTCCTCCTCGCTGCTATGGCTGTCAAAGGTTTGGACATGGTGCCATATCATGTAGAAGACGTCCAGTATGTGCCCGCTGCTCATCACCAACCATGTGGTACAGAACTGTGATGCTGAAAACCCATGCAGTGCATCGTGCAGGGGTGCTCATCCTGCATCATCTCCTCGCTGCCCCTTCTACAAGAAGGCCTTTGCCATCTCATCCCGGGTAGCTGCCAGGGAGCTCACCCGTGACGTGAGATGGCAGCAAAAGAATATTCATCTCTGTATATGCCAAACAAAGTTATCCCCAGCCAACAGGCAAAAACAAATGGGAACCCACCTGCATCCTTACCAAAAGCAAGCCCATCAATCGTGGCACCAAGCCTTGCTTTTGCCGCTGCCGCTTCACGGCCCTCATATGCCTCATCAGTCCTAACCCCAGGGCAGCACTGTTCACCCCTGGAAGCCCCCTCTCGCAAGAGGAAAAATCCAAGCTCGCCTACCCCACAAAATTTGACGGAGGAATATCACCGTATACTCAGTGGGGAGTCTTGGTCCGACACTTTGGACCCTCTCCTCGCCCTGACTCAGCTCACACAGACTCATCAATCTCTCCCAGCAGTCAACCCAACAGAAGAACCTATACAAAAAGCCTCTTTCACGGATCTCATTGCCAACTTCTACAAATCACTCTTTGTACGATGCATGCACGCCTTATCAGAATACCTGACCTCCTTGGATAACCCAATAGCCGCAGTCTTGCAGCCTCTTCTCGCCTCGCTGACTAGCCCAGTCTTATCAGTCTAATGCCGCCACAATCAGTGCTCCTCTGGAATGCCCGAGGACTCATGTCTAAACTTTCAGAGCTAAAGCTTTTTTTGTCACACTCAACTCCATCTGTAGTCTGCATCACAGAAACCCACCTGGAAAATTGGCACTCCCCACGGTTCCCAGGGTACATGACCTACCGCCATGCAGGACAGAGCAGATGGCTACGGAGGACTGCTGATCCTAGTTAGTGTCCATCTACAACAGAGAGCTGCAGACTTGGAACCAATTGCAGATGGTCAGTTGCAGGCCTTGGCGGTGGACAATGCCCACATGGGATCATGGTAAAAAAATTTTCTCTTCTACAACCCTTGCCTCCCTATAACGCAGACCAAATTTGAATATTATTTTTCCCGCATTGGGCCTCGGGACCTCATTTGTGGCGACTTTAATGCCCATCATACACTTTGGAGCTGCCCACATACCAAACCAAACCGGGCAGGAGTCTCTCTCTTCAATGCCATTAGCAAGACCCCTCTCTTGCTGCTTAACACTCCTGGCATTCCTACTCGCCTAGACCCACACTCTGGTACAGGCTCAGTTTTGGACCTGTTTTTCGGTGCCTCTCCATACTTCTCATACTCAGTTTCACTTAGCTTGGACTTGGGGAGTGATCATACTCCCCTCCCTGCTACTGAAGAGCACACCTCGACAAACTCTTAGGATCAAGAGTGTTCCACGATGGTCACTACCGCAAAGGACTTGTACTCAGGGGTGGGATACATGGGCAGCAGCTCTCTCAAACAGATCCATTCCTCGAGGAAACACTCCACAAGAATCTTATCAGGCTTTCTCATTGGCAGTGGTGGAGCACAGCAAGCGACACTTCCCACTGAGGCAATCAACTCGCCCACATCGGCCAGGATGCCCATGGTGGACATCAGCCTGTGCCCGTGCGGTGCATGCAAGGAGGAAAGCACGCAAGCTATTCTACCGATACCCAACACCCTCAAACAGGAAAGCTTACTCTAAAACAACTCAAGAAGCAAAAACAACAGTGGAAGCTGCAAAGAAAGAATCTTGGAAAAAATTTCTCTCCCATATAAGGCCACAGACTCCTCTCACAACCGTGTGGAAAATGTTTCGAGCAGCGGCTGGCAGACTCCCCAATGCCGTCATCTCACTCTCAGTCAATAATAACCCACTTTCTCTAGAGAAAACTGCAGAAGCCCTAGCAGCCCACTTTGCAACCACTCTTGCCCAACCCAGCAGGATGTCCAAGGAGAAGAAAAATACAATAGCTGCGGCTCTCGCATGTGAAGATGACACATCCTACAACTGTCGGTTCACTCTAGGGTCTAGGCGAACTCACACGAGGCATACTCAGGCTAAAGACCTGCCCATCACCAGGGTCTGACCTCATGCATTCCTTTTCCACCTGCCCAAAGCTCATCACTCAGCGCTCCTGACACTCTTCAACCAGTCCTTCCGACTGGCAGAACTACCCCACGAATGGGAAACGGCGCTCATTAACCCTATTCCAAAGCCTCAGAAGGATCCAGGGCAATTTTCCTCTTACCGGCCTATGAGCTTGCTATCATGCGCGGGGAAGCTCATGGAAAGAGTTGTACATGATCGCCTCACATGGCACCTAGAATCCAATGTGTGTTTCTTGCCTCACCATTTTAATAACAGTGTACTTCGACCTCAAGGGCGCATTTGATCAGGCAGACCACTCACGCATACTATACAAGCTGGCACAAAATGGAATCAGGGGTCGTATGCTGCGTTGGATACAGAACTACCTGACAGCGCTCATTCCGAGTATCAGTCGCAGGAAGCTTGTCCTCACTACATCTCACGAGGACCGGTGTACCGCAGGGATCCATCTTATCCCCACTGCTCTTCAATGTGCTACTCCAAGACATACCTTCACTGCCAAATGTTAACACAGCAGTTTATGCCGCTGACATCGCAATGTACGTGGTAGCAGACACTGCAGCAGAAGCAGGAAATATACTGCAACAAGCTATTGATACGTTTATTCACTGGGTGAATACCTGGTCATTGTCTGTAAACCCTGCAAAATCAGCATATCAAATATTCACACGTAAACGCAATATTCATCCACTTCCAGCCCTTCACATCTCGGGCACACCCATCCAAATCACTCGGCAACACCGACTTCTGGGCCTCACTTTTGATTCTCCAACCTTGACCTGGAAGGCCCACATAAACTGCCTCCTAACCAGCTGCCAAAAACGACTAAACATCCTGAGAGTTTTGAGCGGCACCAACTTTGGAGGCTCTCGCGTGACCCTTTTGCGCTTATACCAAACATACATACGTGGCTACACCGACCATGGGCTCGAAATATACTCTTCAGCATCGCCAACTTTCCTATCAAGATTAGACGTAGTTCACTCTACGGCGACACGACTGATGGTGGGGTCATGGCGATCTACTCCGCTACTGTCACTATGCTGCGAAGCAGGACTGCAACCTTCAGAAATCCACCGCAGCCAACGCACAGCAATGTTTTTCCTCCAGCTCCTACACCGCTCTTCAGCCCACCCAGTGCACCTCCTTTATCGGCGAGACCAATACCTCCGCATTGCATCATTCCGCAGCCAGCCCCACAAACTGCCTCTTTTCTCACGAGCTATGGACATACTTGCACATTACCAAATAGCTCGCCGCCCACAACAGACCTTCCACCATGGATTTCACTTGCGCAAGTTATTCACCTCAACTTCCCAGATCGTCACTCACAAGAGGTGGAAGGAGCGCTGCCATCGGTCTTCAGCGAAATCTGTGCCACTCGCTTCCCGGGATACTGCCTCATATACACGGATGGCTCCCGCTCAGAAGCAGAACCTCAATCTGTGGGCACCGGATTAGTTATACCTTCAGTATCCTACCACAAGGGATGGCGCCTCAATCCCAGCCACTCAATCATAGCTGCAGAGCTACATGGCATCCTACAAGCTGTGAAATAACTATTGGACAACCGCATTCACCCAGCACTGATTTGCACGGACAGTTTATCATCACTATAGCTCCTAATGCAACCATTTCCCAGGAGCTATTCACATCTTATTGCCACTATTTACCATAATCTCCTTCAACTTCCAAGGGGAGAAGTGCATTTCCAGTGGATACCAAGTCACTCGGGCATACAGGGCAATGAGGCGGCAGACAGAATTGCCAAGCAGGCATCAACGTCTGATGACCCATTGGCAGACATATACCATTCGAATTCTCTGAACTCAAGTCTATAGTACAGAAGGGAACCTGGAACTTTTGGCAAGCTAAGTGGACATCAATTCGTGGCCAATTTGCCCTGGGAACAATAAACCATCAGTGCGACCATGGTCTTTCCGCAAGCTACAGACTCGTCGATATGAGACACTCTTTGCAAGACTCCGCCTTGGCACAGCTCCGCTGAACAAGGCACTCTACCAAATCCGTCAAGCCCCCTCTCCGCTGTGCTCCTCATGCAACGCCCCAGAAACCTCGCATCATTATCTCATCTCTTGCACGGAGTTTGAAGAAGCCCGTGCGCAACTGCGTCGCCAAGTAAACTCGCATGGAGTTCTTACAATCTGCACTGCTTCACTGCTGGGAGGAGACACCTCCAACTGCCCTGCCTGGCCTCACATCTGCAAAGCTGTTGAAGAATTCAGCGGCAAAACTCTCCAGCCCTGAGACTTAATAAATAAGCTGATTACGGCGAGAATCGCCTCTGGTGGAAAACGCCGTCAACTAATAGAAGATCAAGATCAAGATTAGTTGTCTACCTCTCGCTTGATGCGTAGGATTTACGTGGAGTTTCATCATCAGTTCATGCACGCGTTGCCGACGCCAGAAGCCTCCAAAAACATTGTAGTGATTGTACGGACAATACCTAAGTGTTTTCTTTCAGTTAAATAAATTGTATATTATGAGATCAGATTTGCTGACGTATACCTAATTGCTGTTTGAGCTTTAATAAGTAGATCATTAGATGATGCATTTGCCTTGATTCTTGAAGGCTTGAACAATGAACAGCCAAACACTAAACAGGCCATAGTGAGTTAGTTAGTGACAAACCAGAGAATTTTACAACACTTCTCTTTAGCTTCACTTCTTGTCTGCATGTTTGTTTGTTTGTCTGTCTGATTAAAATCTTGTAATTGAAATTTAATACACTTCTACTTAGTATCCTATCGATCTGAAATTTTGCACACTTGTGTAAAGTTGAAGACAATGCATGAATCAAATGTCAAAGTAAATGTTTTTAAAAATTAAAAAAAATTTTCCATATTAAAAAAATTGAAATAATAACTTTGTCAACTACAAATCTTATAACTGATATTAGACACACTTTTACCTGTCTAATTGATCTGAAATTTTGCACACTTGTGTGAATTCAGAGGCAATGCATGAATCAATTAACAGAATAAATAATTTTGAAAACAAATTTTTATATTAAAATAATTTATATATTAAAAAAATTGAAAAATAATTTTTTTTAATTTTAGAAAATTATATGAGAAATTCATTAGACATCTAACATCTGTAAGAATGGAGACACTGGATTCTTTGGGAGTGTTGTCTTCAAAAAGTAATTTTTAAACGTATATTATTATGAGCATACTCACGTCGAGTTTCCTTTTATGCCCCACGTATGTGGTTTATGTCACGCAAGCATACAGAAGAGTGCCGAGGACGCGAGCTTTCCCAGTCAGAAATCGCCGCAGTCTGGAAGCAAGCCGCGGGTGAACTTGCCTGCGCCAACGCTCGCCCCAGCGCAACGCCAGGGTGGTCAACTGCGCAGGAATGTGCACAGCAGCGCAATATTGTGGCAGAGCTTCTCGGCCTGGAAAGGGCCTGCTGCCGCAGTCAGTCTGTCCTACCGCGAGCGGCCAGGCCGGCAGGCACTGCCAGCTTCCGCGCTATCGCGAAGGTGGTTGCCGCGATTGGCGGGACCGCTGCGCAAAATTCCCGCCGGCCAGAGGTGGCCGAACGTGAATTACGAGCAAAAAAAAAAAAAAATCCCCAACGCCCTCCACTATATATATAGCTCCCTTACTTTGTGCAGCTATATATAATAATTGTGGAGGGCATGGGGAATTATATAACAACATACACCGACACACAATTATAAAGCAAATTTTAATGCAGTCATTCTGAGATATGAAGTAGGAACAAGTATAACAAATTTTGACAGAAATAAAACGATTTACATTTTCGGGCCGTTTATTAGAGCCTTTAGTGCATATAAACATTCTAACTACATAACATTTTTCGGGTAAAACGTAAAACCTTACACTTGGAGTTGAAGCAGTCGACAACTATATATAAGAACAAAACATGATTAGTTACGATAATATAACCCCTCCATTATTTTTAAAATACACGTACAAGCTAATTCCTGGTTTTTTAAAACGACACATGCTAGAGGATAACATTATCTTATATAGGTTGTAAATGATAAGCGTCTCAATACTTCAGAATCTAACTTGAAAAGTTAATAGTTTAAAAGTTAATTTCAAGGGGGAAATAGTATACAAAAACACCATACAAAATGCAACTGTACACACATGACGCACCCTGACAATTTGGAATGTTTTCTGATTGGGTCAGCGATCCCTTCAAAAAGATGTTGACGTAGTGGCCACTTCCGTTAATCCTGCAAGTTTCACTGAACAACCTCGGGTTCTAAACGCGTAGTTTTCGCGGGGTGCTTTCCACTGCTGAGGTTAACGGCGACACAGCTGGGACACGTAAAACTAGACACAGCAGTTTACTGGCACAGCAGTAATTTGGGGCACAGCAGTAGACTAGACACAGCAGTACCCGATATCACTGCAGTTGCAGTAAGTGCCGTGGAATGAGTACTTGACTGTCCACCCGATTCCTCCGCGAATGTCGACAGCTTTGCAGGCAAAGTTAGTCGCGTTTAGCTGCATTCAACATTTGCCTGCAAAAAAAAATGGATTTCATCAGTTTTGATCAGTGAACCTGTGACCAGTAATACGAGCTCACAGACGTGCTCAAGTTCTACCGACTCTGTCATCTCGATTAGTTCCAAAATATCAGCTAATTTAATATAGAAGGAAAATAAAATTTTTTACGGGGGCACATTTACAAATAACTTCGAGACAAAAAGTTAATTTCAGATCATAATCATAACGTTTAACTAGAGTCGAGTGGATTGGCAACGGAGGCAACAGGCAAGCCGCAAGCGTGCCTTTCGACAGCAATGCAGTAATTTAGGCTGGAGATGAATCCTTAACGAAAAGCAGTGTTTCATGACTTGCAGTAACCAAAATTTCCCCATGACAGTTGCGCATGAGACCTTAAACCGTATGAAAATACAAATACATCAAAGTCTGACGTTTTTCTGTTCCTTACCTCCAATATTTATCCAAAATTAACCGAATTCTTTTGTGTTCGCTGCACCACGCATCCCCGGTACTTCCTGCACCAGTATAGCATAGACGCTAGAGCGTAGACTGTCCGGCGCATGCGCACTGCACAGCGCGGCCCGCGCATGCGCAGGGCAGTTACTTGCATTTGAGAAGCAAGTGAGTTCTGCAATACGTTCAGTCGTATTCGTTACCGTTTGGCGTTCATTTGGTTTATCTATTATTTTGTGCATTCATTTTTATTTTTACTTTCAGATCATTCACTGATTTCGCGTTTTTCATCGAATTTATGTCAATTAACTGAATACACATGATACTGGATGGAACTAGTTTCACAAATACTGGCGACATGGATTCGTTGTAGTATAGAATAGAACTGTCGAAAATAAAAAATGTTGAAAATAAAGAATAAAGAATCATGTAAGAACCTAGAAGGTTCTTTCAATATTCCTCCGCCTTCCTCACCCTTCACCCCCTTCCTCTCCCTGCCTCCTCAAAGCTTGAACCGTTACCGCCGGCATTTCCGACGTAGGCCTCGGTAGAGGTGAGGCCAGTTGCCTGCCGCAGCTTTTGCCGACCGAGGCCTCGCGCTGTTTGAGGCAGATGAGGCCATATCATCGCTAGACTGCTAGGAAGCGAGGTGAAGTCGACAAAAACGACCTAGATTTGCGCGTCTGCGAACGTCTCTGCGGCGAACGGCCGCAATGACTGCGAGAATTTCGAACTGGGTTGTCGACGCACAACTTGGTCTTCACGGTGAGGCTCGAGTTGTTCCAAACGCGTTGGGTTAATTAATTTAGCCATACAATTTGGCGGCCCTTGCGGTCCTGCTGTTAATTGTGTTAGTTTGCCAGTCGAGTTGCAAAGATGTACAAGCTTTCAAGTACAAAATTTTTCATCACACCCGTTTAAGTTTCATTAAATATTTAAATGAATAGTCAATGATACTATTCCAGAGATTGTCTGAAGCCGATTTTGGGAGCCACGTTTTAGTTGTGTGCAGCTGTATAGACATTGAAAGCATCAGGTATTCAGATAATTTAGCAGCTTTTATTTAATGTGTAAATATCAGAAATTGTATTTGGTTATGGTAAAAGTGCAGGATGAAAATCATTATTTTTTAGAAAATTTCTATATTTTTTAAGATCTTTTCAATTCAAATCGAACAAATATATTTTCTCATAAATATATCATAACTCAACAAATATATTTTCAGCTTGGTGGATTATGGCCTAACTTTTTTTCATTCTACAACTTTTTACACTTGAGAAACTCAAACATGTACAGATCTCTCTCTGATCTTGGAAACGCAATTTGTACATTATAAATTCAAGTTTTTGCTATCCTAATTGATGGACTGGCTACTATATTATGAATATAACGGAGTGACATATTCCTAATTTTGTTGCGGAAATATCTCATCTCAAACAGTGCAGAAGATATAGAACTGAATTCGTTTTTTTTAGCTTTACCAACAACAATGAATTTACTGCTATTGTTCGTGGCACTATTGATAACGTTGAAACTGAAAATAATTTTTCATACTGTCAGTACTAGCCTTGAAAGGGATAGCCTTGAAAGATGACCAAGTGGGAAGATGCTGTGCAAGCAAGTGATAAGATGGAATAATGTAGATTATCTTCCAGCAACTGTATTAAAATTTAATAGCCCTGATATTGAAACCCACTCGATTCTATCAGATTCTTCTATATTAGAAGATATAGCTGTGATCATGGTTGATCTATTACAAGGTTGACCTACGAGGATTTCTGTCTTTTAGTTTAGCTTTCTTGTTACATCACTGAGATCGAGAATGTAATGAATTCATACAAACATAACTGCTAACAATTTTATTGAAACTCCAAAGGATAAGCTTCGGATCCAGAGAAGTAGAATACCGGAACTACATCGGTTGCAGCTGAGGAAACTGAAAGTAGAAAAAGAGATCTAACTTAATGAATGCCGGAGCTTGAGAAATGAGTTTATCAATTATGCTCAGTTATTCCAATTTAGCGGTACAAAACTTGACAGCGAGCGCATATTCCCAATCTAACCTCAAATGAAATAACGCGTACAGCAGAAATAATGTCGCGCTGGCTGCAATGGAGGCATGAAGCACTCGGCAAAAGAGATGCGACGTACGAGAATATACCGGAGGTTATACTGTAAAATTAACAGTTACAAACCAAGATTAGATTGATGGAACAAGTGCTATTGTATCATATGCTATTAATCATTATGAGGATCAAGATATATTGATCAATTTATACAAAGATTAAATGGTTCGAGATTAAGTATTTCGAGACTAACCTTCTAATTTATTACCGCTGGGGTCAATTTAGAAGTGGCATTAAAGCCATTTAGAGGTACAAAGGTGTTGGACATTGCAATTGAGTGCAAAGGTTAGTGTATTAATGAATGACTGGTCGACCTAACTTGGCTAAGTTAATAGGGTTAAAGCGCCACAGGGCGCAAAGTTAAGGGCTCGAAAGCCGGCAATACTGCCAAGTATATCAATGCGTCAGAGACGACTTAAACGGTTGGGTCAGACCAAAATAGTAACGAGGCATGCATTAACTTTCAAAAGGGCTCATGACATGCATTAAATCAAAAGATGATAGAAAATGAATTGCACTATGGTCACTGTGAGCAAAACAGTAACCTAGAACACCCTCTGAGTCACCTCCGTATCACATAAGCAGTCAAAGCACGAGAACCTTTAATGCTTCAAAATTTCTCTCGAAATCGATACTTAATCTAACTAAATCTCTAAGGTTTCCGTTACAGTAAAACGGAACATAATTTCCAATAAATGGAACAAACTAAACAAAATTTCTTATAAGAAACGTAAAAAATTCCAGTCATTCCCATGACGGATTGGTTGACTGGTTTGATCGCATTTCGGTGAATGATTAATGCCCGTGATGTCACTGCGATCAGTGTCGTCGCAGGCGAAAAACGAACTACACCCGCAAAAATGAGCTTCTCATGGGTCAGCCTTATTCTTGTTCAACCATCTTTGTGATAGTGATGCCCTTCTTTGAGAAAATACAACTGATGAAGAAATTGTTCCTGAGTTAACTTCATAATTGGCAAAATGGGCAGCTAAAAAACAAAGAAAAAAACTTTTAAAAACCACGTTTTCTTAACGGACAAAAAAAGAAAAACATTTACTCCTACATAACATTAAAGTTATGTAAAATGATATGCAATGTTATGTATGAGTAAATGTTTTTCTTTTTTGTCCGTTAAGAAAATGTGGTTTTTCAAAGTTTTTTTTATTTGTTTTATTTCATCATTTTTAGTTTTGTAAAAACCTGAAAACGTGGTTTTTAAAAATGTTTTTATATTCATTTATTTTCTACTGTTTAGTTTAGCAATTTTAGCAATTCAAATCAATTTCTAGGGTTGGCAAGTATGGATTTTCGACAAAAAACTCGATTCCCAACCGTGAAATTTTAATTTTGTTTTTAACTTTATTTTTTTTTCAATTATTACTTCTGATGATCAAATCTTGATGGTTAGGCAGCATAAGCATGCATGCCAAATTTTAAGTTTCTATGAAGTTCAGAAGAGCTCTAAATTAAGGACTGAATTTTTGATGACAGACAGACAGACAGACTGGCGATGTCCGGCGACATCCGACAACATCCGACGATGTCTGGCGACGTCCGACAACATCCGACGACGTCCAACGACGTCCGACAACATCCGACGATGTCTGGCGACGTCCGAATGCATCTAGGAACTCGTATGAGCGTCTGATTAGTCCAAGCAGTTTGTTGGATGTGTTAGCTTGCGTTTCAACATGCTTAGAAAATTTCAGCTCCTTGTCGACATAAACTCCGAGATCTTTTTCCATACTAGACTTTTCAATCATAACCCTCTCGTTGCAACCGTGTCATATCATGCTGTAAGCTTGCTGTTCATTGTTCTTCCCGAGGTGAAGTACTTTACACTTGTCAGCATTAAACCGCAGCTGCCGCGTATCAGCCCAGTTTACTAAACTGTCAAGATCATCTTGTAATTGCGCTTTATTTGACGCATCCTTCACTGAATTATAAACTTTTGTGTCGTCGGCATACATGAAGCACACGCTGGACACTACTTCTGGCAGATCATTTATAAAGCAACGAACAAAATAGGCCCAAGAACGCTTCCTTGTGGCACGCCACTGCGCACTGATGCCCAGTCTGACACGGTTCCGTTAATACTGACACGTTGTCGTCTTTCTACTTGAAAATCTCTGATCCATTGGAGTACGTTTCCCTCAATTCCCAAGGACTTCACTTTACGCAACAGCCGCTCATGCTGAACACTGTCAAATGCTTTGGCAGAATCGAGGTACAATGCATCCACTGGCTCCCTTTCGTCCAGCAGCCGAGTACAATCGTTCAACGTAGATAATAAGTTAGTGGTGCAGGATCTGCCGGCAATAAAACCATGTTGACAATCTGATATGAGATGGTGAGCAGTAAAGTGATCGATAATCCTATCCCTCACAACAGATTCCATTAGCTCACAAACAACACTTGTCAGACTGACAAGGCGATAGTTGCCGGGGCTGCTTTTGTCACCTTTTTTGAAAAATGGTGTTACTTGAGCTTCTTTCCAGTCGGGCGGCAAAATTCCTTCGTTCAAGGTTTTTTGAAAGAATACTGTCAATGGGCCGGCCAGAACGGTTGCTAATTCTTTGAGCAATCTGGGATGGAAGCCGTCTGGTCCACATGATGTGTTGGGATTTAGAGCTACCAGGCGCTTGAGAACCTCTTCGTGTATTTCAAAACCTATTAACTTCGAGCCGACTGGGCGCTCCTCAATATCTGGAATACTGTTCAAGTCCTCATCTGTGAATACACTGCTGAAGAACTGATTAAGAACTTTTGCCCTGCCCTCATCAGAGTAAATCTTTCGTTGGTCTACTTTCAAATCAGATATACCGTCCTTTGACTTACACTTCGAACTAGCGTACAAAAAGAAGGCTTTCGGATTATTTTTTGCATTTTTAGCAATATTTTTTTGAAGTTTTGCACTGCAGTGCGACAAACTTTTTTAACTTAATTTCGAGCTCTGGCATACAGGTTATAATCAGACTCGCTGCGAGTTCGTAAATAACGCTTGTAGGCTTCTTTCCTGGTCTTTAATTCTAAATTCTAATCTTATAAAACAATTTCTAATTAACAATATTCAATTTTCATTTGAATAACGAATATATATTATTGCGGAATGATAAAAGATTTTGAAATATTTTATTTAACGGATTGCTTTAAGCGATCGTACACCTAAATGAGAACACAACTGCTACCAAAGTTGTACCGTGGTCTCACATCGCTATCACACTTCTGGGTCTAATTTCTCGCACACCCGTCGAGAATAGGCCCATTGAATGCTTTGATTAAGAATTAATTCTATTCAGAATATTTAGTTACTGTATTCAGAATTTCTTCTGATTAATAGAACATTGAATAATCGTCAATGCGCTTTTTTGCGATAGGCTCTCTAGGAATTAATTATGAAAAAAGCACATGATAGTCAAACTAGAGCGCTTCTATATTTAAAACTACACTGGGAAAGATCGTACGCGCATCCTAAGTTAAGGAAATCCTTGTTACATGAATGAGACACGTGAGTACATTCTGAACTGAATATTTATACCTATGAAAACCTCTCTCTTAATTGTTAATCAAAAAATTTGATGAGCCACTTCTCGACGTTAACTAAATGGATGGCTGCTGGATAATCACTGTATATGCTTGGCTTCTTCTCGAGTTGTCTCGAAATCAAGTCGCGGGCTGCGTGTTTAGCCGTACATAAATGCAGCAAATTCGTCACATTTACTTGTATATTGTAAATGATTTAATGCCGGTGCCATTGTTGAATCAATAAATCTGAGATTGTTGCGACCGTTGATGTTCGAAAACAGGCGAAGCTGCCGGCAAACGGCCGCGGGCGGGTACGTCCACCGACTGTTGACCGTGACCGGTTGCTGCTGTCAGAACCAAGAACTGAGAACCCCTCTGGCGAGAACTTAAGCTCCATTTTACTTAAATACCTTGGTGATCGGGAGGTGGAAGCTTATAATCGAAATGATTATATACTAGGGCTGACGCTTGCGGCTGATTTTCGTCGGAGAGTATGGAAAACTGTTTTCCGACATCCTGCTGTGCATAATCTCATCGACTAAAAGAGAAAGAGTGTAGAAATTCGACAAAATACAATTTATCAAGCTAACCTGCTGCGTCAGGACTTACTGCCTATTTCAACATTTTCTGTGAATACTTGAAACGTTTTGGACTAGTGTTTAACCTCATGAAAACTGTCAATGCTTCTCCTATTAACGCAAGCAGGTTTCAGTTGTGCGTTACGATGGCGAAATCGTTAATTACAAAGAACAACAGAAAGTGCTCGGCATGATCTTCGATGCATGATCATATTTCTGATGATACTTTTAGGGACCACATATCCTCAGCATTCATTGCGATATTATACGCAGGATGAACCTCCTCAAGTACATGGCATCTCTAAACTCGGGCGCATAAAAATCTTGCCTTCAGATGTATTATTGTGCTTCCATCTGAGCAAAGCCTGATTATGGATCTACCTTTTAAACATCCTGCTTCACATTCAACGCTTGCCAAGTTGGATGTACAGCAGAATACATGTTTACGCGTTAAACACGTTTTAAAATATTTGATTTTTACCAATAGGATGATATTTTCAGAGGAGGCAATGATGGTGATGACAATGATGATGCCGATGAAGGCGAAGATGCTGGGTGAGCCGCATTTCGTGACTTGTACACAGGAAATCTGGAAAAGAGGTCCTGTGACCGGATCTTTGATATTTTTCTTTGATGAATCTTAATTAGGGAGGGGGCACAGCCGTCGGCCACAAATTTTACTCTTATATAAGCCATGGAGCCTACGCCCAGCTTCACCACGCACTTACTAACTTAGCCTCAGAGCTAGAGCCCGCAGACTACGCTTCATCTCCGTAATCTAGACAAGAGACACACTGCCGAAAGATAATAGCGCCGTAGGTCATCAGCCAATGCTTAATTAAGCATGCTCGCTCATAAGTAGGCAGTTCTTCATCCGGCTGTACCTCCTTAGGACTAACCTC
The DNA here is from genome assembly GCF_000764305.2 of Hyalella azteca. Lineage (NCBI taxonomy): Eukaryota > Metazoa > Arthropoda > Malacostraca > Amphipoda > Hyalellidae > Hyalella > Hyalella azteca. Next base: position 938,327 of record NW_025940147.1, read on the forward strand.
TTCTGGCCTAACCTATTCACGCTTCCCCGGCTCACAACCTTCTTGCAGCCAATAACTGGCTCTACCAGTAACTTGGACCGCCTTTCTAACGTTCTGCAGCCAATGAGGTTAGGTTAGGTCTGCTCAGGTTTGTTTTGGGTGGAGAAATGTTGCAACTTGTGTAGGTTAGGCCTGAAGAGTTTAGGCCGATAGAGGTTTGGTCAGGTGCAGTATGGTCATGCTTACCTTTAGCAAGCTTATTTTGTGGCTGTGGTTATCCGGTGCTATGGCTTTGAGCACTTGACTTCTTAGGCTGTTATTCCCTCTAACGTTCCTACTTACGGAAAGAAATATGAACGAAGAGTGAAGTTCGGCAACGCTGGCCTCCGGCATGCGCCTCCTCAATTGGTACTCTAAGGCTGCCGGTCGACTTTGTGACAGTTGGCCTTGACGTCGGTGTCAAAGATGTTATAAGTATTCCAAGTAACTTCATAAATTTGTGCAACGACCGTAAAACGGTTATTTATGTATGAGATATCATAGATGTTCCAGCCGCTTTCGTAGTCTTCGTATCAATATGCGAGGCCATGACCTCAGTAGTGGCGAAAACATTATCCCTTTTTATGAAACAGCAATTGAAAAAGTTGTGTGGAACTCTCCTTTAAAATAGATTTGCAGCCATTACTATTTTTCGGTCTATAGATATTTTTGGTCGGCTGTACTTAAAGCTTGGTTCATTTAGCTCAAGCTTACTTAATGGTCTAATAATTTCAAAATCAACGTAAAAGGTAGGAGAGAGGGAAGTTTGTTATTTAATATACGTTATATTGAAGTTTGTGAATGCCGTGCACGTAATCATCGGCTGAAAATATGTTCGTTCAATACCGGCAATCGTATCGCTGGACGCAAGTCACCATGAGATGACCTTATACCTCAGAAGTGGCCTCATCTAAGATGAACGGTTATCATTAATGCAATAACAGTTATCCGATAGTTGATGATGCACGTCAATGAATAATAATAAACAGAATTATTGAGGCGCATTTTCTCGGCTTGGATTTAGTCATGTTAGTAATCAAAAGGTTGGAGTGCATATTAAAACTCTTATTCACGTAAAAACGATTTTCTACTGCAGTTGCCAGTTCAAAAGTGGTCTACTATTGTCAATGACCGTCGATTTTTGAGAATAGGTTTACGTTATATTTTTTTTAATTTAAGTCATGCGATAGTTAAATTAAGCTATAACCATAATCGCGTACATATACCGGGTCTTTCGGCGATAAAAATTAAATTAGGCGTTTTTTGCCATTAACAGGTACTGGCAAGGATCAAACTCAAAACTTTATTTTTAATAACTCCCGATCAAGAGTTGTATATTTTAGAAATGGATTAGCTTGTACCGTATATGATCACATCAAACTTGGTCACTCTTCCCGATCAATTAAAAATATTAGAGAACGGCCATAGCCCTTGTCAGAATGCATAATTATACAACGTTAAAATCATGCCGAGTATAAGATCGCACAGTTGTTCTTAGGCAATCGGAAAGGAGTTACATGTGAATTAGATCTTAACTGGTTGAATAATATCAATGTTTACACTTGTAATTGAAAAACACACTTGGTATGCAAGAATTGTCTGACAAATTTTGCGCTTAAATACAATACTAATAGTGCCTCTTAGTTTGAATTCGACTTCTGTCCTAAAAAAATTGTTTTGTGTAATCTACAAATTTTTAGTTCGTAGTAAATTTGAACTTAACCATTTAGGATTGAGCATAGTACTGTATTGTGTAATGCACTGCATTGCATTGCCGTGCAGTATAGCTATTTGCCTGAAATATCGAACACATTTTGGTCTTTGCATGTCTTGGGCTTTCCTCTAAAGTGCACCAGGATTTAAAATTAATATTAGCGATAAATCTCAGCCTTAAAACTTCAGACAGATATATTTCAGTTCAGCCTGATGGTCATTGATCGTTTTCAGGAGAGAAATCGTGAAATTTCACGGCTCAGTAAGAAGTTTAGGACACGCTCAAAATTTTCCGTATCAGACTGAATTTTAACCTAAAGTGACATGGTTTTCTCTTTATTCTGAACTTGTTTAACATAACTTATGCAAAGTGGCATGACAGCGGAGAAATGATATGTTGTCCGTGCATTGCGAGTACGGCGATCGCAAGAATCGATTGCATGCGCTTGTAGAGACCGTCAATGAGTTAGGCAAAATACAGAACAGGCATGGCAACCAAGTTTTATTATAATAAATCTTTTTGTATTATATCTGATGAGTGATACATATATTTTTCGATTTTGGGCAAATCTTAATATTCAATCCACCTGATCATTTAAATTTTATTTAGGGTTTTGTCACGAGGCTCAGACTTGTTATTATGTTCAGATTATTTGGTTAAAGATGACTTACTTATGGATATAGTGTCGATCATTATTAATAAATATTATTGACACGCGGTTTGTTTAGAAATTTCCACGAACATGCTAAGATGTGCATAACGGGGCTGTTTAATTGCGACCAATTTAACAAGTTGGTGATAAGACATCGTACTTATGAATCCGTTGAAAACAAGTTGATTTCAACGGATTTAACTTGCATCCTAATCAGCATGAGATCACTTCTTACAAAACCATTTGAAAATGGCAATTGCGTCAACTGAATAAACATTTTAGAACGCTGAAGAAGAAATCAATTCTCGTATTTGTCTGGCAAGCGATCAGAAGATAATAACTGATGCATTAAAATCAAAATTATTGGAAAAACTTGATATGTGACGACTCATTTGAGCAGATTTGATGGATTTGTAGTGCCATAATTTTTCAAATAAATGTAATTCTAATTTGAAACACAAACTTACTAATTTTATAAAAAGCCGAATCTTAGAAGCTAGCTATCAAGAAAATATAAATGCAACTATTCATTAAGAATTTAAAAGCAAAGAAAAGTCCACAAAAATTCATATCTTTATAGAAAACGTTTCGGAGACCAGCTCCATCGTCAGTTCGTAGAATCTAGAATCACAAATCAGAAGTCACAAATTAATACATTGAAAGCACAGAACAAAATTAAAAACCTAAATTTACAAGTAATAGACGGAGCAAAAAAACTATCTATACAAAATTTCAAGGGGATAGGAGCTAGCAGCTGAATTCAAACTGGGCCTAAGTTCAAAGATGTACAGCGACTACAAAATGCGCAAATCGGAAGTCCCGGAGGTGGAAGCTAACACCCTAAAGTCACTGTCAGAATCAGAGACATCACACTGCTCGGCGTGAGCGCGCACAGCCGAATGAGGTGGGCGCGGTAGCAACTGTCCGGTTCTACAACTCCTGCCCTTATGCTCAGAGACCCTGGAATAAAGATTACGTGACGTCATCCCGACGTACGCAGATGCACAACAATATTGATAAACAGGGACGATCGCATATGAACAGGGAGCATATCTTTATATCTAAAGAAAGAACCGATTGTGAAATTGTTTACCAGCACAATATGAAGATTGACATTTGGGAAGTATCCATTGAATAAGACTTTTAATTCTCTTGACATAGCTTCGGATGCAGGGCCGAAGTATGGAAAAGAACAATAAATAACTTTCCTACTATCGCGCTTAGGAGCAACCTCACTGTATCGCTTCGACATGAATTTCTTGATTTGGGTAAACACCAAACTTGCCGGAAATCCATTAAGCGAGAAAATATTATTGCGTAAAAATTCAAATTCAGCGTGCATAGCATGGTATGTGGAACAAATGCGAAAACCTCTGTGTAATAATGTTTGAAGCCCATTTAACTTGAATCTGAACGAACAAAAACTAAAGAAACTGGTACTTAGGCCGGTGAAAGTCGGTTTTCGGTACACAGAAGTCAGAAAACGGCCATTAGATTTGGTAATATTGCAATTGAGGAAGGACAAACTATTGTTAGATTCAAGCTCCATAGTAAATTTGATAGAATTATGTTGTGAGTTTACGTAATCAAAGAATGGTTTGACATGAGAAGGATGTTTGAAGATTAAAAAAGTGTCATCAACGTATCTGTTATAGAATATTGGCTTGAAATCGAGAGGACAATTGGCGGGAGCGCAGCCGTACACCACCAATTTTGTGCACCAATAAGCCCTGAATCGAACGCCTTGGATCTCCGGACCTACACCAATCAGCCGTGCACCACTCGGCTTTGTCCTCTTCCGGCCTTGACCACCACCTGTCGTGCACCACCAGGCCGCGGATCGAATATGACTTCCAGGCATCGTTAAATTACGTAATTTTACGTTCACCACATCTGAGGTTAGGTTTCAGATAGCATAGTTCTGTTCCAAAATTAATCGTCCTTCGACAAGTGGATTCTGGGACCTTGTATAAGTCATGAATATACTTGTATACTTCAATGAGGTCCCCACGCAGACGTCGATAATGGAGGCTTGGAAGCTTCATAATCTTTAATCTTTCCTCATAGGACTTGCCTTTCAAGCCCGGAACTATCCTTGTTGCGCGTCTTTGAACACTCTCTACTAAATATTTGTCCTTTTCAAATTTCGGTGACCACACGACGTTTCCAAACACCAGGTTCGGGCGCACGACAGCAACAAACAACTGCTTCATCGTTTCTAAATCTAGGAACTCGAAAGAGCGTCTGATCAGTCCAAGTCGTTGATTGGCTTTATTAACTTGACCTTCAATATGCTTAGAAAATTTCAACTCATTGTCGATATCAACTCCTAAATCCTTTTCCGTTGTCGACTTCGACATCATCACTCTGTCGTTGCAACCGCGTCTTCTCATACTGTAATCTTGCTGTTCATTGTTCTTGCCAAGGTGGATAACTTTACATTTGTCAGCGTTAAAACGCAGCTGCCACTTATCAGCCCAGTCAACCAGCCTGTCAAGATCACCTTGCAACTGTACTTTTTGCGACATATTCTTCACCGTATTATAAATTTTTGTGTCGTCAGCATACATCGAGCAAACGCTAGACACAGCTTCTGGCAGATCGTTTATAAACGCAACGACTAGAATAGGCCTGAGAACGCTTCCTTGTGGCACGCCGCTGCGCACTGACGCCCAGTCTGATACGGACCCATTAATACTGACACGTTGTCGCCTCCCTACTAGAAAATCTCTGATCCATTTGAGTACATTACTCTCAATTCCCAATGACTTCAATTTACGCAACAAACGCTCATGTGGGACACTGTCAAATGCCTTGGCAATATCGAGGTACACTGCAACTACTGGCTCCTCCTGCCCTTATGCCCTTATGGCCAGCCAAGAAACCTCGTGAAAGCACATAAAAATATTTGCGAATGTCGGGCCAAGCGGAAGTCCCATGCCTAAACCGTCAATCTGTCTATAAAACTTGCCAGCAAAAATGATTCTTTGCTTTTAAATTCTTCGTTAATTTGCGTGTTAAGCAAACAAGTGATATAAATTCAACTATTCATGTAATGTTTTAGGATTTTTCAAATGAGGAGTGGTCCATCGCAACCTCAACGAGACGAGTTTTGTGACCCTTCATCCCACGCCGAGATTTACTTTGTCACAATGACTCTGGTAAGCAGAAGGGCATTGAATTGGTATTATATCTTACAGTGCCGGAAATGGCTATACGACCACCCTGTTCTCTCCAAATATTTTTTCTTGCACAAAAAATTATGGGATTCTAATTATACGAGGTTAAAATACGTTTAAAAACTGTTCCAACGCAATGCGAAAAAAATAATTTTCTCAAAATGTATGAGAAGAAATTAAGAAAATTAGAAAAAGCTAGGTGGAAATGGTTATAAGACCAGGATAGGTTTTTCTCTATTTTGGTATCTTTCTGTAATATTTTTACTTTAAAAAGTACAGCAATTTCAAGAATATCTTGATTTTCGTCATTTAGGGCCTTCCTGGTGTACTTCTGGTGTAGTTCAGTGTCCTCACTTATATTTTTTCGAAGTAAAAAATATACCAAATGGGACAAGACTCACTGAGGCCGAGAAGGCGCATATTTTCGGCTTTGTGAAATGCGGTAGAAGCCAACGGGACATCGCAATGGGAATAAAACGCTCAAAACCCATTGCACAATCATTTTTTGTTAATCCGGACGGCTACGGGTGAAAGAAGCGCACTGGACCAAAACCAAAATTAACCAACAGGAATATTTGTTTTCTGAGGCTTCTTAAACTTGCGCTACCTCTACTTCTATAAAATTGGCCACTGGAGTTGATGTGACCGCAGGACGCATCCGTTAGACATTGCATGACTCGAAGAAATTCAAATACATGACGAGGAAAAATGCCCCTCTGCTCCAACAAAAGCATATTATCAACCGACAAAAATTTGCTGAAAAATATTTGCTTATTGTTAAAGGGATGGCACAAGATTATCTTCAGTGATGTAAAAAGTTCAATCTTTATGGTCCAGATAGATGGCAATGCTATTGGCACCACTGGACCGTGAGCCTGAATTTTTCCAAGCGGCAATCTTGTGGTGGTTCGGTCATGGTTTGGAGGGCGTTTAGCCGAAAGGGAAAATCAACTCTAGCTATTTTACATGGGAGACAAGATTCCGTGGCTTACAAACACACGCTGTTTTACCAACTTCTCCCTTTTGCCGATGAGAAACATGAGGGATCATATGTGTTCCAACATGACAATGCTTCGATTCACACCTCAAAATCAGCAAACATGTGGTTCCTAGAGCAGAATATTACTCTGTTTGCCGTGGCCGGCGCTTAGTCCTGACCTCAACCCCATTGAAAACTTATGGAGCAACATGGCGAGAGATGTTTATCAAAATGAGCGCCAGTTTCAATCTGTGAGTGACCTGAGCACGGCTATCCTTCGTTCTTTGGATTAAATTTCTCAAAAGACACTGGATTATATGGTAAATAGCGTGGGGAGAAGATGCATTGAGGTGATTTTAGCGAAAAGAGGTGAGATTACCTATTAAAATGAGTATATGTGATCCACAAACGGAAAAACATATCTTGGTCGTATAACCATTTCCACCTAGGTTTTTCTAATTTTCATAATTTCTTCTAATTTATTTTGAAAACATTATTTTTTTCGCATAGCGTTGGAAGTTGGAACCGTTTTTAAACGTAGTTTAACCTCTGGTAATTAGAATCTCATATTTTTCTGTGCAAGGAAAAATATTTGCAGTAAACTGGGTGGTCGTATAGCCATTTCCGGCACTGTATTGTAATCCGGGTAGGTTCATCCTGAAGATATCTAATTTTTTCCTGATTATTCGACCCACTGTAATGCATGGTGATTAATATAATGTTGGTAACATTCATTCTGTTACTGTTTTGGAGTGTCTCTGGTGTGACGCAAGCGAGCGCCAGGGGTGGCTGAGAATTAACTGTACGAAACACTATACTGTATATATTACCTTGATATGCATAGTTTATTTACATAATAACAAAAGGCTATTTAAACTCTGACAAATTTTCTGCACTCTTTATTACGCGCCTAAATTAATATTTTCACATTCGTGGCTTGTAGAAACAAGAGAATTAAGGAAGTATCTTTAATTCTAAAATGCCACCTACTATCAAACACATAATCTGCTCACTGCAGATATGGGCCCGATGTTATTATTTTGGTCGTTTGTTTCCCAGGCTATTGATTATTTGCCGAACTGTTCTATATAATGGCTTGCTCTACCATAACATTGCAAGGTGCTCTCTATCTAGTTTAATAAATAAGAGCATTGACTTGCTAAAATAAGAGTATTAAAGAATCTGACGGAATATCTGGACCATTGTCAGTTGAAATTCAAACACGGATTTTCAGAAAATAGGGAATTCTTTCATCTTTCACAGCGGTAACAACAGAACAGTACATTCGTCAATAAAAAAAGGCATTGAAATATTTGTGGGAATATCCAAAATATACCTAAGAAGACCACATAAGAAGTGCAACATTTTTAAAATGCTAAAGAATCCATAGCGACAAAATCTAAAGGATTTTAAAAATTTTTTAATTACGATGAAACAATAAACACTAACAAACACAAATTTCTGCAACTGTTTGATTTAATGCCAGATTAAAATACTTGCTGTTGAGTAATTTGCTGAGCGTGTCTTCATAAACATGTGCTAAATTAATGTGTTTCGAAAACATATGACTACAATCGAGGGCAATACAAGCAATGACAATTTGGGTCTTTGCGATTCAATGTGAAATTGAGTGATAAAATGTATACTGCATGGATCTTTCACATGCCACATTCCAAGATTTTTTTTGGAGATTATGATTCAAAATTTAAAAGAGATTTGTAGGCTAACCATTGAAACAACCGTATAATAGCGTACAAAAATAGCTAGAAGTTACGAAAGTAATCTTTTTTGATCAGCTAGATCGATAAACTCAAGACTGTGTCAAGCGGCAATTTAATAAAGTTAATTTTAATGCTGTTGAAAACAAATCTAGTAGCAGCTCAACGACCTCGGGTAACATTTGCAAAGCTCAACATTATTCGATTGAATCTCCTTCAATCTGGAATGAGTATTAGGAAGCAACATCACTTCATTCAGTAAGTTAACCACATAATAATAACGTGTGTATTTTAGAAACATATTTCACCTCAGTTCCGTTTCCTTTCAGAAGAAACCATTCTAATTGTTCCCAATATACGAATCATTATATTTATGCAATTTATGCCAAAATAAACAGATCGAGGTTAAAAAGGAACTGTCACTTGCCTGATTGTCTGTCAAAATGAAATCAATTATTGGAACCCTTGATACGATTGTATTTTATTTCTCACTACCCTGTTTTGGCGCTCCCACATAACTTGCCCAGCTAAGAGACTAGCCAAGCATATGCAGGCCGTTCATTTCATTGGGGATTTTGCGATGGGGAGTGGGAAGAGTAGGAAGCAGGGGGGGGAGATAACTTTATTCTTTATCTTGCTCATGTGACATAATACGCTATTATCTATTTGTCGTACAGGTTCTTATTTTTATACCACATCATAGCCTTAATTTTTTAATTACATTAGAATTTTATTTCTTTTTTTCCGTTTGAACACTTCCTCAAACACGACCGCTTACGCTCAAATGTACTTTGCTAAAAGGATAAATTAATCACTTGCTCTAAAAAAATTTCTAATCAGAATGCACAAAAATACATAACTAATTTTCCTGTGAACCAATTTCCTATCGACTATATACGCTATCCGTAACGTGTTCTAATAATGCCAATTCGCCTGCATTTTTCATTGAGGCTATTCCAGTGAATAAAAGTAGCGTGAAATAAGTTGCGACATAAATTAAGCTCTTTTATTTGATACCTCCAACTGAACAATTAATGCGAAGTCACACGAACAAGAATGTCGATCGATCTTCGTAAATTCGAGGTCGAAATAACGAACAGAAATTACATTACTCTTGCTTGAAATCTAAGTTTCTACTTCGAGACGTTGTAGGAAAGGTATTGTTTGGGGTCGCCTGCCGAAGACCACCACTGCCCTGGATGTAATGGACAATCATGGTTCCTGCCTTTCAGAACGTAGCCTTCAACACTTCTGGACAATCATACATATCTTGGCCGAATCAGCCCTCGGTCGAATGGCCACTCGTCGAAGGACGATAAATTTCGAAACAGAACTATGCTATCTGAAACCTAACCTCAGATGCGGTGAATGTAAAATTACGTAATTTAACGATGCCCGGAAGTCATATTCGATCCACGGCCAGGTGGTGCACGGCAGATTTTATGCAAGGCCGCAGGAGGACAAAGCCGAGTGGTTCACGGCTGATTGTTGGATGTCCGGAGAGATCCAAGGCGTTCGATTCAGGGCTTATTGGTGCACAAAATAGGTGGTGCACGGCTGCGCTCCCCATTGCTTGTTTGCCCCCCCCCATGAGTTAACGATATCGATCACGAAAAGATTCACTCATTCATATATTATTACTTTTCGATTGAATAGCAACTTCAGTACTGTGAAATTGAGGTAAATGAATTTCACGCAGTTCTATCACAAATGTAGCTATTCCTCGATTTGCTGCAAGCCGGTTCAGACGTAGACTTACCACTTAGGGCCTTGAGAACCTGAGCACAAATCCCGGGGCTGCCGTAGATCTTTCTTCCGACGGGAGCTCTAAGCGGCAAATTTTCTGAAGCGTCTCTATCCTTGATAATTGAATTGTTTCCTGTGTATTGGCGCTACTAGTGTTAATAGGGTGTGAATATCGACAATCAATGACCATATAACCTTTCATTGTAAGAGTGAAGTACAAGCAAACTTGGCGAGAGAAGGAGAAAATAATTTTGAATTATTTTCGACCAACGGTCAAGTTCATCTGCTGCGTGGACTGCTAGAGCCGCCCCTGCAGAGCGGGCGTTGAGCTGGATTGAGTCGGAGGCGCTCGGTTAGGGTTGCGTGGCCGCAAGACAGAGCCCGCCAGGGCAGGTGCTCAGTGGCTAATCAGCGCTGCACCGGGGCTGGCAATATCGTTTTGCCAAGGGATATTTCTTTATCGTGCATCCGTTGCGTCTCTCCGTCGGCTCCATTCCATGACCTTAATTTTAACTGGGTAGTATCGAGAGCATTCTTCGAACCGGCGTAAGATAACTCAGTTTGAACTCGGTCCTGATAAGTACGAATGAAGTACAGGATATTTGTTTGTAGAAGACTTGATTGATTCAGAGCTGGCATAAGCAATTTAAGTCGACTTAGTCGCTTAGTGTCTTGATAAGGCAGTTTAGATGGGAGTTTCACTCTCTACATGAAACGAATAGAGAACCTCATCCCTGTCAAAATTTAGCCGCGGCAGACGGTCTGGTTTCGGTTGTCAGTCTCGGATTAGAGATGATTCAGATGTGAAATGGCCGCATCTCATAATTAGCCGCCCAGTAGGAGCTATTTTGGGTAGTTTCATGGGAAAAAATATAAGGGTCAAATGACACACGAAATCAGCGGCTGGCCAGGCCACCATTGGCTTACCCCTGTCTCTTATACACATNCTGTCTCTTATACACATCTAGATGTGTATAAGAGACAGGTGTTGAATATTGGAGTATGTTGATATTTGAGTGATATTGCATACTGAAGAATGTTTTGTTTTGGGAAATGTGTGAGAATGCTGGCTGCTGGTGAATATTGAAAATTATTTTGCTCGGGCAATGTGCGAGGGTCTTGCAATTCTGAAAAACATTAGAGAATGTTATGGGTAATTTGTAGAGTCGGGGTTGAAAGTTTTATTAACTGATATTATTCCCGTTTCAAATTCGTGTTTACTTGTCACTTGCTTCATTGTGCCGCAATGATACATGTCTAGTGTGCTCATATATATATAGCGTACAGCGATTCAAATGACCCCCTCCCTTCCCCCCATAGAGGGGGAAGGGAGGGGGCATTTTTTAACGCATTTTTAAAATTCGGCCGTGTCTGTCCCGAACGTATCAGGTACCGAATACGCGCGCCCCCACGATCGCCCCAAGCTCGACGGGTATTTCACAAGATTCTCTTTCGGCGCTTATTTCGCTCCGGCAACCGGAACCTAAAGCGGACATAGAGCTTCTAATTTACACCGCAAAAAGAACTTGGGGCGACCCTGAGCCAGCGGCTGACAGGCATCCAAATTTTGATAAGGATTGATCTACTTTTCCTTGCTAACAAATCAAGGCCCTAATCTAATCAAGGCCTAACAGGTTCTCAAGGCCCTAATCTTTTCCTGAAAGAAAGCCCATTACGTTACTATGATTTCAGCACACATCATGTGCAGTGGTCATTAAATACAAAATGCGCAGCACTACATTTACACTACTGCTCTTCTCTCTGTATAACAATTAATTAGCTCCTGACCGTTCAACTTAAGCACTGTGATGAATCAAACTGTTTTTTTTTTCATTCAAATATTTACTAAATTGAGCGAGTGAGTCGATTCGAAATTTTTAATTTAAACACAGCTTCATTGAGCCTGAGGTACAATGAAGCCCACGCAAAAACCACAGCTCTTTTATTTATATTTACGAAGGCGGCTCTGTCAGTTGCCAAAGACACGTTCGTGATTGCCCTTAGTGTTCCTAGATCAACGGTGACGGTGAGCCTTTGATTTTAGATTATTTGGACAAGAAGCTTTCTTGATTTATATATAAGAACGCAATTTTGCTATGCTCAATGCTAAGTGTCAGCCGCCAGGCATTTTTTCCGACGAAAAATCAGCAGAGCGAGCATAATGATTTTTCTATCAGCAAACTGATCTGTCACTACATTTATTTCCACGATCACTGATCTAATGCAAAATACAATGCCCGGCCGTTAATTGGATAATTTTTTCGATACGAGATGACCTTCAGTCAAATATCATGCACTCGTCTATGTAGAAATCATTTAGATTTTTGAGAAAGGATTCTGTCATGTGGGCTTAGATCTTGCCATTTTCTCTAGCTTGGTCAATAAACAATATTATAGTAATGAACAGGGTGTCTTCAACCTATATTATAGATACCTAATACATAAAGTCTTGCTCGTCAGACGGCTGGCTTATTGAGAAACTTATGCGCTCCAGCAATGATGTGACGCGCCTGCCTATATCTTAGAACTTGAAGCAAATTTAATTCATGCTGTAAGTTAAACTTGTAACCATGATTAAATTTCAATTTTCACAAACGACGAACAAACATCGATCAGGAAATTGTCATAAATCCCAACCATATTTTCATCTTAATTGAGCGTATTTTGAATTGGAGAACATTCCACAACTCGAATTTTACAATTCGAATGTGAAAACAAACCGGAAGGCAATTTTTCGAATAATTACGAACTCAGGTTAACTTCCACAGTGCGTCGTGAAAAACCATAATTTATTGTAAAAACTTAATATGAATGACATTATTTAATAACAAAATTATTTCAATAATGCCCTAGTAAAATTATGCTTTGTTTACGTTGTGCTGCAGGGCTCTTCAAATGGATCACTGGACCATCCCCAACTCCCCCACCGGCAGGAGTTTCGAGGCCTTCGAGCCCACGCCGGGATGCATCTCCGTCGCCGTGACTCCCGTGAGTATGGAAAACTTTGAATAAAATATAGGTTGTTGCCCTAATATTCGTGTGAATGCGCGGGATGAGTTATTTATTAAATGTAGGTGACTCACTTTTTGAACTGCTATTTAATATTTTGTGCGAGTTTCTCTGATCTGTTAATTGTTCTGAACTATTTTAAACAATTGAAAAGAATTTTCAACTAGTCTACTAGTTGTAGTAGTAAACTAGCTACTTGGGATAAGTAGTGCGTGCATAACATAACATTCATATAAATAGAATTCTTATCTAAAATTATACTTCACCTCTCGGCAACTTTTATTGTAAATGAATTTACGAAGAATTTTGTGCGAAATAATTTTTTAAGCGTAAAATAATCGTTGCAGTGGTCGCAAGCTATCGTAGACCTCAGCAGGAAGCCTTACAACGGCGCCCACATCGAAATATTCAGGATGATAATGCAGTACCTGGGATGGTGGTGCGTATATATGCATTATTGCTAATGAAACGAAAATTAGCATAACATTCATTAAATTATTGGACAAAATCATGAGAATATTTCTATAGATGATACATTTTTTTACTTCATTAACAAATGATTCTACATTTTTCAAGTCGATCATAAAATAAATTCTATATGTAATAGGAAACGCCTGACGTCAAAGCTTTATTTATGATATGTTAATATCAACAGTTACTATTTGGTGGCACCTTCTGACATGTCCTTGGGTATCTTGGTGAACGGCACATACACTGGAGGCATGGGGATGCTTGCTCGACGGGTGAGAGCTCTAATAGATATTTAGATGGGATTTTCCCCCTCAATAAACAATTAGCGTTAAATTCGAAAATTTTCAAAATAAAATTTCTTACATTGCCGTTAGACATCACTAATTAGATTGAGATTTCAAGTATTTCATTAAGTTTTTCGTTCATGTAAGTTTCAAATGAATGTTTAAGTAGGCACAATTTTACTTTTTAAACAGGAAGTTGACATGTTGATGGGACCAATTGCTCAACACCCTACGCGCTCGGAACTCGTCGAGTACGCCCAGGCCTACTTGTACGGCCATCACGCATTTCTTTATAAAAGAATTACTCAAGTTCAACCTGATGTACTCATATTTACCAAGCCGTTCGTGAAGGAGGTATGTCCACCTGAAAAAGACACTTCAATTACGTTCTAAAGACGGAACACTAAAATCCTTATTTTATTACTAACGCTAATAATTAATAGGATTTTTTTCATGAAGGATGATATGATGACAGAGTGATAGCAACGATGCTAATGATGATGGGGAAGGTAGCGTTGAGTCGCTCGAGCCACAGAAAGTTTATCCGGGTATTCAGTTATTTTATGATGGGGCCATAGCTTCGAGGAGAAATAGACACGACAGTATGTGAAGAAAATTGGTGCATATAGCGCCTAACTGGATTGACTGTAATTGTGTGGAGTTAGTTTGGGATTGTGAGGAGTGAGGAAACCAGTCTGGTCTTCGATTGATGTCTATGATGGAGTGAGGAGTGTGTTGTTGTTGACTATTTATATAATTTACACATACAAGTACGTGTCGAGCAGATATATATAATATATACATATATACAGGTTTGGTTGAAGACCAGAGCGTACTTGTTATTTACGATTTTCTTATTGTTCTTTTCGATAAGCCGAACGAAATTTCTAGCTGGAGCTTGGAGATCAAAAAGTAGATTACCGAATGACATTTTATTGCAGTGCGACGTTTCGAATATATCAATAGTCATTATCAAGCAAGTGAACAGTTATTACAACGCTAAAAATTGAAATTTGGACATGACATAAGTTCATACAGAAAGTATCGTAGATACGGATCAAAATCGAAAATCAAATTAGTCCGAGAATAATTTCAACGTCCTGACGAATCCCGCGGTTTGCAGGTTGATAGCAGGAGACTCGTCCTTAATGATGAGAGCCTCCGCTATCGACAGTCTCCTTGTGTCGGGGCACCGCATGACGATGCTGGTGCAGGCCTCCAACGTGGCACGGGTGATGGTCTCGTTGTGGGCCTCCCACATATGATTCTTTGGTCCTCCAGCTTGCAGATGGCATGTGAGTCTGCGGCTCAATGTCGTGCTAGTCGAAAAGAACAATAAGAAAATCGTAAATAAAAAGTACGCTCTGGTCTTCAACCAAACCTGTATAAATGAAGAACTTCTGCCTAACTACACTAATATACATATATATATACTCTTTAAATTTTTTATTTTTTTTGTGCTTTTTATCAGTATAATTTAGTGATGAGGGTTATGATGGTGATGATGATGATGCAAGTTATGAGCTGTTAAAGATTGTTAGGGGGTGGAGTTGTTCGTTGGCTGTTGTTTTTGGTCACATCACTCAGTTTTCCTCGGTAGTGGTGGTGGTATTCTGTGGTGTGTATAGTTGGTTAGTGTTTTTAGTTAGCAGTTACGCGCACAGAGGTCGAGGCAGGGGACAAAGAGCGAGTACTTAGGAACGTTGGAATAGACGGTGCTGCCTTGCTATGGCGTCTGAAGGGAATGTGAGATTACTGAAAAACTAGGGGCCGAATATTTTTATGAATGGCCATACTTGTTGATGGAGGACTCTGTTTACAGTGGGCATTTTGAAATATTCACGTAGTGTTTTTGAAGGTATGAAATCTTTCGTGCGTGTGTTTGTGATAAATATTTGTGCCTTATTTTGCACTTTTTGCTAAAAAAGAAAGTAAAATCTCAGTAGTTTGTGTAGGTTTGAGAGGACAACTGCTTTGCTTGATTTTATAAGATATCTATAACCCTGCGTTGTGAACTTTAATCCTAAAACTGTACCTTGCAATGTGTACGGGAGGTATGTGTTGTCTATGAATATGTCAGATGATTTTTGTTAAGTTTAATGGGGACGATTTTAAACTTTGTGGTGTTGGTCCTCATGAGCCATTTGTTTTTTATTTTGTTTATCTGTAGGATGGCATGTTATAAATATTTTTAGTACTGCATTGTAGTTGTGTGAGTAACATCCAGTTATTATATGAGCAATATCGCCTAGAAATGATTTATGATCCGAGTTGGGGAGTGGTGGTGGGAGGTCGCGGGTGTAAAAGCTGTAGAGTTGAGGAGACAAGCGACTTGGGAGACACCGGTTTGGAGTGGTGGACCTGTTTATTTGCCTATTCTGATGGATGTTGTTTTATCTGATAGGTATTCTGTCAGTGTTTTTGTAAAAGACGGGTGGAAGGGTATGTTGGATGATATTATATTGTAGTCCGGTGTGTCAAACCTTGTCGAAGGCTAAAGTCACATCGTGGAACACTATGTCGATGGTGTGTCTGTATACCAAGTTCATGGCGAGTGTTTCGCGGAGTATGGTGAGAGCTGTACGTGTCCCTCAGTGTTTCTTAAAGCCGTATTGTCGAGTGTTGTGTGTGTTGTGGATGATGAGGTGACCGCACAATCTGTTGTTGAGTTTTAGGCTAAAAGTTATACGCGGATGTATACCTGTCTGTTGGTTTGTGTGAAATTGGTCGGTAGTTTTGCACTTGGTGCTGAGAAGTGAAGGGTTTGGGGAGGAAGATCATGATGGGTATGTTTTAATTGGTCAGGGAAGTAGAGTGATTAAATATGTACATATATCAGATGGATGGTGTATAATTTTTTTTGCACGTGTTTGAGTTGTGGAGTTGTGATGCTTGTAGGGTCGGCCGTTTTTTATGTTTTGATATGCGCTGTAGTTTCCTAATGGTTTAGGGTGGGACATCCACTGGGTGGAGTCGGGTGAGGTCGCCGTAATTGTATGGGTGAATGAGGTGTATATTGTTGCTGCCGTAGCGTTGTATGGTGTGGGCGTGTTCAATGTCTTCATTGTCTGTGTCTTTCAAGGTGAATATTTCCTGTCAGTGTTTGCGAAAGATGGATGAAGTGTTCGACTAAGAGATGGTTGTTTGGTGCTGGAACCTAGCATGCGTTTTAAGGAAGACCAGAATTTTTCGGGATCTATATGCGTTTCTAGAGTTTTGATGAGGTCCTGCTACGTATGTGTTTGAAGATATCTGTATGCTGCGTGCAGTTCGCGTAGGATGTCGAATTGTCTGTTGAGTGCTGGCGATGGACCTCAGGTGTTTACCTATTGAAAAGACACTTGATATTGTATTAGAATGAACAGTGTCTCGTGGGTGGGTTTGATGCCGTGAAAGATGCAGAGCTTTATGATGGGGATTGTGATATTAGTGGCGTTCTGTGTGTTATGTCCAGTTATCTAAATGTGTGTCAGTTTTCGCATAATATATGGTCTTGTTGTGTTGGTTTTACGTGCTACGATAATGTTCGTTTGCATGGGGGACCTGTTTGCTCTATATTTGTATGAGGTTGGCGAAAATTGTGGCGCTTCTGCGAATTTTATCGGAGGGTGTGATGGGTTCTGGTTGTATGTTTTGTTGTGGAATGCCTAATTGTTATGCAAGACTCTGTCTGGTGATGTTGTGCTAGTGTGAGTAGTTAGGGTTGGAAAGGTCGAATCCAATGTGGGTTCATGTGCGTTGGAATATTAATGAGTGTAATTGTCTTCCTATCTGGTTGAAGGATCTGTTTTCTAGTGTTGTGTGTCTAGCGTTTATGTCTGCGAGGAGGTGTGGCGCCTATCGAAAAGCGAGTGAAACAGGTAGTAAAACACTTGAATAATAGAGAGGAGGTATTGATCGAAATCATCCAAATCATCAATCATGTAACTTCAGAGCTCCTAGATGAGCAATGCCGATATCTACATTCGATTGGTCACCTCAGGTTTGGCTGTGGGTGCTGGTTTCCATGGTGGCGGTGGGAGGGATGACCGGTCTGCTGCATCTGGTTCACTCTTCCCGCAGGTCATTCTAGAATTTTTCAGATCAATTCATCCGCACATTGCATATTCAAAACGTGTGTGCAAAGTTATTAATTGAAAACGAACTATAACTAATATTGCTATTTATCGTTCCTGTTCATTACTATCCAACATTCAACGTCAAGAGCATATACTCGCGATCATAGTTTCATTTAGGAGCTATCCTAGTCAGCTCCCACCGATAATCATCGATATTTAAGATTGTTGCTACCGTCCATGCACTAGGTGACTATGAACTGAATTGATTTTAGAGTAGATAAAATTGAGTTTTGCTTTCCAGGAGTATAACCAAACGCATGTATATACAAGCTCTGCGATTTAAAAAATTTCTTCTTCTCGTGCAACGTGTAAAACTAGATTTCTTTTAAATGCGACAGAGTAATCCCTTCCAAATCCGGACAATCGAAGTGGGTGATGATTTCGCGAGGCTTCACCTGGGCTTGGAAACTTCTACTTGCACAAGGTAAGACTTTCTTGCAGAATTTGAACGTCGATTGCTCTTTTTGAATTCTCCTACAGCAGTTATTTTTGGTGCGATAATGCAAGCACCATAAATAGGAAAATTCACAATTGTCTTCAAGACAAAAAAAAAAGATTTATCGCGGGATAGACACAAAAATCTTATGTTTATTCGCCGTATTTGCAATTATTTGAAGTATATCTTCACGATTTATGCTCATCTTGAAATATATGATAATCCAAACATCAAACTCTATTTCGTTGGTGGGTATTGACCATTCTTTAAGAGATGGCCACTCGTGGTAAAATTTCCTTTGCAACCATTCACAAATATTACCCTATAGTCATCGATGAACGTCATCTATACCGGCACACTCTCCGGGTTTCAAGCGTTTTATTGTCAATTGTTGGCAGACGTGGCCAGTGGCCACCCATCGTTGCGCCACCTATAATCTGCCACTCCAACCTATAACCATCGGTACACCACCCATAATTTTTATTTGGGAAGGTTTCTATATCGCCTCCCACACACACATTTTTTCAAGGTCTCAATATCAATATATGTAAGAAGGTCTGACGACTTCTCGCAATCATAGCCATCGTTAGCTTTATCACTATTGAAACAATCAATCAATCATTCGTTAATCAACTAAAATAATCATTGTACTAATCTACTATATGCATGTATTTTTAAAAATGATTTTCCGCCTTGATTAGATGTATCTGACACACCACGGGAAGGTGCCGGTCGAACGCTCTGTGTCTTCTGGCTATTCGTATGCTTCATGATCACTTCCATGTACCGAAGCAACATCACGGCCATCTTAATCAATGACAAGGTCCTGTCCATCTGTGTAAATACGACCATTATATCAACACGGAATTATTCATGTCATTAAACAATGTTTTGAAGTATTATTCTTATACAGATCCAGCTGCCGTTCACTTCAGTCGAGGAATTTGAAGCGCAAAATATATACAAGCTGACTTGGATTAACGGGCAAATATACAATACTTATTTCCAGGTAAGAAAATTTATCTTAAGGAATCAATATAGATTTTATTGTTCAGTAAATATGCATCATACCATCTGGCCATTAATGACACTTTAGTTGAAACAACCTGATTCGAATGCTCAACAACGTATTTAAACAATTCCTGGTTAAAAAAACTATTTCTCTGATTCTAGTGACCTAAATCACAAATGAACATTTTCATTGATGAACATTGAATTGACGCGCTAAAAATGTTATCTGCTAGCTCATGCGCGTTCATTCATTTGGTGCCAATCTTTAATTTTTCAGAATTATGCACTCACACAACCGGACTATGTCTTGGGCAAAATGTGGAAAAAGCGAACCGACTACCAACCCGACGCCAAAAATGTCATCACCACGGTATTGAAAGACGAAGTCGCAGGTGCTTTACTCCTCAACATTCATATCTTTACGAATTAGAGGCAAAAGACAATCCTATTGTAATAGGTAACAATAATGATAATAATAATAGCGCTGTCATTGTTGCAGATTAGAACCGAAGCCAATTCTGAACAACGCAGAATTTTCACCGGGTATGGCGGGTCTCGAACTCATTGCTTCAATCAATATTCACTGTGCTAAACAGGCCTGTCACCTCACCTATTTCGACCAGAACTTTTCATAGTTCTGGTCGAATAGCTTTCATAGCTGTATCGAGCTTTAATTCTGGGGCTTTACCTAGCATTGTATTCTTTAACTACCCCTAATTCTTTACTTTACCCAATGGGTCATACTGCCGAATTATTGTGAAAATTGGCATGATATTGCAATACTATTAAAAATTTAAAAGCAAAGAAAGTAGCCAGAAAATTCACCATTTCTTATAAAGGAAAACATTTCGGAAACCAGCTCCATCATCGGTTCAAAACCTAAAACACAGGTACAAACAATTAGCAATAAATTCACATTGCAGAATAAATCGCTAAATGAGAAACAAACAAAAAAGAAGCAAACCCGGGCACAAACCTATCTATTTAAAATTTCGAGGGGATATGAACTGTTAGCGGCATTTAAAATAGGCTTTTGTTTAAAAATATAAAGGAACTAAAAATGTAAAGGAAAGGAAAAAAATATAAAGGAAAAATATAAAGGAAATATATATATAAAGGGGATGCGCAAGCAGGTTTCCTGTTCTAAAACTCCTTTCTTTATGCTCCGCCAGCCTAAGTATAAAAGTTGCGAGCTGTCACACCAACATACGCAGATGCGCAAAGCGCACAAGTATATTGATAAAATAGGGACGATCGCATAGGAACAGGGAGTGTGTCTTTATACTTGAAAAAATATCTCAGTACTCACTGCAGTGAGTGAAGAGAGCGCATTTTCTCACCGACGAAAACGTGAAACCACGGACGGACAGACGGACGGACGGACAGACTGACATGGCGAGCACAATAGTGCATTTTTTCCATATATGCGAAAATGCTCTAAAAAGAACTGATTTAAAATTATTCACCAGCAATACATGAAGATTTATATTTGGGAGGTATTTAGAGAACAAACCTTTCAACTCTTCAGCCATAGACTCAGAAGCGGGACCAAAGTAAGGAAATGAATAATAAACAGCATTCCTATGGTCACGTTCGGGAACAATCTCAGAATATTGCTTAGACAAAAATTTCTTAATTTGAGTATATACCAATTGCGACGGAAACCCATTAAGTGAAAACGCACTGCGTAAAAATTCAAATTCAGAGTGCATAGTATGGAAAGTTGAGCAGATACGAAAGCCTCGGTTTATTAACATTCAAATAACATTTAATTTGAAACTAAATGAACAAAAGCTAAAAAAGCTGGTGCATAAACCGGTAAACGTTGATTTTCGGTAAACAGAGGTCTGAAAACGGCCATTTGATTTTGTGACATTGCAATCAAGAAAAGATAGACTATTGTTTGATTCTAGCTCCATGGTAAACTTGATGGACTTGTGCTGGAGATTAAGATAATCAAAGAAAAGACCTGCATGAGAGGGATGCTTGAAAATTAAAAAAAGTGTCATCGACATACCGGTCATAGAATAGTGGCTTAAAATCAAGAGGACAATTGGCCAGCCATGTAGCCTAGTGAAAACACATAAAAATGTTTGCAAAAGTAGGGCCGAGAGGAAGACCCATGCCTAAACCATGAATTTGTCTATAAAAATTTGCCAGCATATATAAAAATTTAGTTTAAACAGATAATTCAATTGAGTTTAAACAGATAATTGAGTTTAATCAGTTTATATAAACAGTTGCGGTTCAAACCCATGACACAGTCATTGACACTTTTAAACAAAGAACTTAGGCAGATATCGATAGTCTCATGGAGGGGTATATTGGCAAACAAAGTCCTGAACATTAGTGAAAAAATTTTTTAAGCGATCCACGAGCATGTAAGTATTGTCTACCGTATACTGTTTGGTGGTGAGACAGTTCAAAACCGGAACTAAAAATTTAGCAAGTTTGAAGCTCGGAGTATTGTAAGCGGCAAAGATTGGGCGGAATTGAAATTTCAAAGCGAAATCTCGTTTATAAATTTTGGGTAAGCCATACAAAATACCAGGGGAACAGCCAGAAGCATTATGTTTGAAATAATTTTCAGATGAATTTTACGCAGTACGTTTTCACTTAATGGGTTTCCGTCGCAATTGGTATATATTCAAATTAATAAATTTTTGTCTAAGCAATATTCTGAGGTTGTTCCCGAACGTGACCATAGGAATGCTGTTTATTGTTCATTTTCTTACTTTGGTCCCGCTTTTGAGTCTATGGCTAAAGAGTTGAAAGGTTTGTTCTCTAAATACCTCCCATATATAAATCTTCATGTATTGCTGGTGAATAATTTTAAAATCAGTTCTTTTTTCAAGTATAAAGACACACTCCCTGTTCCCATGCGATCGTCCCTAGTTTATCAATATAATTGTACGATATGCGCATCTGCGGATGTCGGTATGACATCTCGCAACTTTTATACTAGGCTGGCGGAGCATAAAGGAAGGAGTTTTAGAACAGGAAACCTGCTTATTGCGCATCCCCCTCATTCAGCAGTACGTACGCGTCCATATGACGAGCAGTGCAACGTGCCAGTGTCTGATAGTGATTTTCGAATTTTGGCATCCACGACTGGTGTTTCCGACCTGCGAATTTTAGAGTCCCTTTATATTTTCAAACAAAAGCCTATTTTAAATGCCGCTAACAGTTCATATCCCCTCGAAATTGTAAATAGATATGTTTGTACCCGTATTTGCTTCAATCTTGTTTGTTTCTCATTTGACGATTTATGCTTCAATGTGAGTTTATTGCTAATTGTTTGTACCTGTGTTCTAGGTTTCGAACTGATGATGGGCTGGTCTCCGAAACGTTTTCCTTTTTAAGAAATGTTGAATTTTCTAGCTATTTTTATGCGATGCAAGCAAGAAAATGCGATGTAAGCAGTCAAGTGATTTTAATGCCATACTGTTGTTTTTTAATCAATAAATAATACGATTACAAGAGTCTTAACGCTTACAAAAGTCTTGCTTTAGATTTCAGTTTCTGTGCGATAAACGTTCCGCGTAAATTTGAGTGAATCTTTCATATATTTTGAAAGTTTATGCGTTAATTTGTACGGACGCTTTGGAAGCTTGTCGCTGCAATATAACAGGACTATTCGAGCGCGTGTCCACATTTCCAGTCATGTTCGGTTGTCACCGAAACCTGAAATTTTTTCATTCTGGTATCTCATCGATTCAGGTTGAAAAATTAAAACTAAAAAAATGTTGAATCTATCAGAAGTATATTTTTTGGAAAATATCAAATTGGACTTTCCTCAATGCTTAAAATAGGAAATACGATGAAGCTCTGTGCTAAACGAAACTTTTTTGTTAAATTGGGGCTTTGTTGAATGAGGGTTCAAACTTTTTATTTTCACATCACTCAAGTTTGGAAAATTACTTGAATAGTGAGTACAATTTAATGGAAAGATCCTCTAACCTTTAGTATCTACTAACATGAGCAAGGTTACCTGTTTGCTCCAAGTAATTATCTTTATCTCTAGTAAACTTCCCTGTGCATGTCACGTGCAGTGATCGCTCCTGAAATGATTCATCTTGGATTAATGACGGGTGATTTTTCCGAGGTAAGATATACGATATTTCATGTTCTTGATGCACTTTACCGTGATTGCTTGGAACACATAAATTACGACTATTGCAACGACCTTCCACGAAGACAGCCATTAGATATCAAAATAATATACCTGCAATATTCATTAGAATTTTTCTTTTCATATCGCAATCGACATAGTGAATGCTGCACCCAACTGTACAAGATCTACCTAATAAGATGCTAAAAAGGCTAATATTATATATCAGCCTTTCACTGACATTATAGCTGAAACAGTAACCTAATTCAATGTAAACATTCAATTGATTGCAGTATGGTGAGTGTCGCCTAGCGCTGTGTGAAGCAAGTCTTATACCTCCTGTCTTCATGACTTATGGTTACCCCAAAAACTCTCCTCTTCAAGTCAGATTTGATATCATGTGAGTATTTTGTGTGGTGCATGTATATCATGAGATGTGTTGGAGCATTATACGCCAACGTAACAGAGCTGCATGGCAGAGGCGGGACGTAAACAGAGTTGCTGGTAGTGGCGGGACGTAAACAGAGTTGCTGGTAGAGGCGGGACGTAAACAGAGTTGCTGGTAGTGGCGG